>NW_027331924.1:8846625-8901625 GCF_048418815.1 Hemitrygon akajei
GGAGAGATGTGAGGGTATGAAAAATAGATACAACGAGAAAATGGTTAACTGTTAGGAATTTGTGGGTCTGTCCTGTTTTGAAGGTCTACCTGCCTATTGGCAAATTGACCCTTGATACTAGATAAGAGGAGAAACAATGTGACTCTGCTCTACCTGATTAAATGCCCTGAAAGCAAACCAAAAGTGCTGATTTGTGTAAAAGAAATTAATCACATTGTCTCTAATTAATTAGATTTTTTTACGTTGTTCTTTTGTAAGATTAATAAAATGCATTGTCCCTGAGAAGGCAGAGGCCAAAAATCACCCGACCAAGAGGTTAGGGTCGTGTAAACGTCGGATTGATTGCCTCGCCCCGACCAGCTGGACTGGGAGGTGGCGAAAGGGCGATAAAAGGTGGGCAAGTTCTTTCTTGGGCAGACCACTCGCCTGGGTCCCACCTTCGGGCCGAGCAGCTGAACCGGCGCCAAGGACCTCCGCCCTAGCCAGTCCACGGTCGATCGCCTGCGTCAGGGACCACGCAGACGTTGATAGTATACTCGGCAGTGTAGACTACTAGGGGTTGCTTAAGTTAGCCCTACCTATCGGTGGTGTAGGTAGTGCACCATATAAAGCATTTGCGGAATAAGCTCCATCTTGGGTTCTAGCCTACAAAGTACCCAGGATATCTTCAGGAGCTGTGTCTCTGTTACACGAGCGTTGCAGTGGACGAACCCAAGTGCAGAACACGGGCGTGGAGCCAGAGTCGGGAGGCGTTATTAACGTAGCGTGCGCTCTTATTTGGTGACGTGCAGACACAAACATTGGTAGACGTGCATATTTAAATTTGCATTCTTGAACATGGGGGTGCACACTTATTTGGCTGTGCCGTCACACGAATGTTGATTCCCCGAGCAAACACGAGGATATCTGCAGATGCTGGAAATTCAAGCAACACACACAAAATGCTGGTGTAACACAGCAGGCCAGGCAGCATCTATAGGGCTCCTGTCGACGTTTCGGGCCGAGACCCTTCGTCAGTACTTATCGAAAGGAAAGATAGTAAGAGATTTGAAAGTAGTGGGGGGAGGGGAAAATACGAAATGATAGGAGAAGACCGGAGGGGGTGAGATGAAGCTAAGAGCTGGAAAGGTGATTGGTGAAAATGATACAGAGCTGGAGAAGGTAAAGGTTCATGGGACGGGAGGCCTGGGGAGAAAGGGGGAAGCGAGCACCAGAGGGAAATGGAGAACAGGCAGACTGATGGGCAGAGAGAGAGAGAAAAAAACAAACAACTAAATATGTCAGGGATGGGGTAAGAAGGGGAGGAGGGGCACTAACGGAAGTTAGAGAAGTCAATGTTCATGCCATCAGATTGGAGGCTACCTAGCCGGTATATACGGTGTTGTTCCACCAACCTGAGTGTGGCTTCATCTTGACAGTAGAGGAGGCCATGGATAGACATATCAGAATGTGAATGGGACGTGGAATTAAAATGTGTGGTCACTGGGAGATCCTGCTTTCTCTGGCGGACCGAGCGTAGGTGTTCAGCGAAACGGTCTCCCAGTCTGCGTCGGGTCTCACCAATATATAAAAGGCCACACCGGGAGCACCGGACGCAGTATACCACACCGGCCGACTCACAGGTGAAGTGTCGCCTCACCTGGAAGGACTGTCTGGGGCCCTGAATGGTGGTGAGGGAGGAAGTGTAAGGGCAGGTGTAGCACTTGTTCCGCTTACAAGGATAAGTACCAGGAGGGAGATCGGTGGGAAGGGATCTATTTAGATTTTAGATTTGCGGAACAAGCTCCATCTTGGGTAGCAGCCTACAAAGTACCCAGGACATCTTCAGGGTGCAGTGTCTCAGAAAGACAGCATCCATTTTTGATGACCTCCAGCACCCAGGACATGTCCTTTTCTCACTGTTACCATGAGGTAGGACGTACAGAAGCCTGAAGCCACACACTCGGCGATTCAGGAACAACTTCTTCTTCTTTGCCTATCATGGTTCGGTCCGTGAAATCCGCATTCCGGTTCACGGTTCAGCCCAAGTTCCTTATTCCAGGTTTTCCGGGTTTCTCCAGTTTTTGTTGAGGCAGCTGATTCTTGTTTGGCTGGTCTCATAAATAGCTTCAGGATTCAGCTTCTGGCTGCTGCATTGTTCCTGTCCAAACCCGCTCTCAGTATCCGTTCCCTTCATTTTCATCCTGGAGCCTTGTCTCGCCTGGCCTGGAGCCTGGTTCGTCTCTCCCTCCCTCTGCCTGGAGCCTTGCCTCACCTCGCCCTGCCTCTGCCTGCAGCCTTGCCTTGCCTCTGCCTGGAGCCTTGCCCCACCTTTACTCTGCCTGGAGCCTCGCACTGTTTGGAGCTGTCTGTCCTTGTCCACTCCTTCGCTAGGTAGGTCCGGCCGTTTTGCCGCTACCTAGCGTTGGGAACTGTCTCGTCGTGTTCCGCGTTCTGTGTAATGAGACCCAGCCCTACGTCCTGTACCCACGGAGGGATCCCGGCTCAATGTTCCGTGTTCCTGCCTCTCCCTCGACCAAGGCTCCGTGTTCTCGTCACGTCCATGTGCCTCGCCCAGCCCAGGAGTACCTTGCCCAGCCTGCTGTTGGGATTCCCTCGTCCTGTGCTGGGGTTCTCTTGACCTGTCCAGGAGCCTCACGTCCAGTCCTGTTGTTTCTTCCTCGACCAAGGCTCTGCGTTCCTGTCTCTTCCTTGATCAAGTCAAGGCTTCGGGGTCTCGTCCTGTCCCAGTCACGTCCAAGGTCCTTGTCCTGTCTTAGCCACGGCTTTGTGTTCTCGTCTTGTCATGTGCCTCGCCCAGCCTAGGAGTACCTAGTCCAGCCCGGTGCTGGGGACCCCTCGTCCTGTGCTGGGGTTTATTTGTCCTGTCCAGGAGTCTCACGCCCAGTCCTGTTGCCTCTCCTCGTCCTGTAGCCACGTCTTGTCCTCGCCTGGTTCTGGAGTCCGATCCCGAGTCAAGACCCAGATTCTGGGTCCTTGTCCAGTCTCTGGCTCGGAGTCCAAGCCTAGGCTCCTAATTCCCAGTCCCATGTCCTGGTTCCGCTATCCTCGTCAAGTCCTAGCCCAGGCCCGGAGTACTTGTGTCGTCCGGGGCCTGTCTCGTGTCCAGCGTCCGTCCTTCCTCTTCCCTTGCTTCCTTCTCACGCCTAGTCCTGTTCCTGGCAGTTCAGTGTCCTTGTCTTGCTTTTGGGTCCACTCCCAACGCTCTCCTTATGACACTGCCATCCAATTCCGAAATGGACATTGAATCTTTCGACACTACCTAACTTTTTTTAATATACAGTATTTCTGTTTTTGCTTGTGGCTTTTAAATCTATTCATTATACGTAATTGATTAACTGTTTAATTATTATTATTGTTATCATGATGATAATTATCATTATTATTATTACTCTGCCAGATTATGCATTGCATTGATCTGCTGCTGCTAAGTTAACTAATTTCAATTCACATGCCGGTGATAATAAACCTGATTCTGACTGCACTGGTGTTACCTCCTGCACCAAAGCTAAGCAAGTCGACTTCATCAATTTTCCCTGTAAATTTCACCCCGCCCTCAAATTCAGCTTGTCCATTACTCCCTTCCCCTTTCCCATTTCACTGTCTCTGGCTCTGGTGACAGTTTATCCACTGATGTCTATTTCAAACCTGCTGAACTGGACTCTACCTCTTTTACAAGTTGTTACTTATAAAGTTGCCCCCCCCCCCCCTCTCTTAATTCCTCCGTCTCTGCCGCATCTGCTCTCCGGATGCTGCTTTTCATTACAGAACGAAGGCGATGTCCTCCTTCCTCAAAGTGAGGGGCTTCCCTTCCTCCACCAGCAACGCTGCCCTCAACCGCATCGCTCCCATTTTGCACACATCTGCCCTCACCCCATCATCCTACTACCCCACCAGGGATACAGAGAGAGGAATCCTCTTGTCCTCACCTACCACCCCACTATCGTCTGTGTCCAGCACATAATTCTCTGCAACATCCGCCATCTCCGGCAGGATCCCAGCACCAAGCACATCTTCACCCCCCCCCCCAACACGTTTTGCTTTCCGCTGAGATCGCTCCCTACGTGACTCCCTTGTCCGTTTTCCCCTCCCTACTGATCTCCATTCTGGCACTTATCCTTGCAAGCGGAACAAGTGTTACACCCGCCGCTTCACCTCCTCCGTCACTACCATTCAGGTCTCCAAACAGTCCTTCCTGGTGAGGCAACACTTGGACTGTGAGTCGGTTGGGGTTATCTATCGTATCTGCTGTGTCTTCTTGTACATTGGTGACGTAGACTGGGACACCGCTTCGCCGAGCACCGCCGCTCCATCCGCCAGGAAAAGCAGGATCTCCAAACGACCCCCATTTTAATTCAAAGGTTTCAAAGGTACATTTAATGTCAGAGAAATGTGCGAGGCCTGTGGACCCGGTGTGTATGGATTTACTGTCAATAGAACCCGATGCCAGCAGCACGGCGAATGTCTCAGTCATCACGGATCACTGCACCAGATACGCGCAGGCTTTCCCTACCGACGATCAGAAGGCGTCCACGGTGGACTAAGTGTTATGGGCGAAGTATTTAATTTATTGTGACCTCCCCAGGCGGATACATAGTGATCAGGGACGGGATTTCCAGAGTAGGCTCATACTTGAATACATGATTCACTGAGCCTGCTTGGGGTGGAGAATTCGTGGACTACGCTTTATCACCCGCTGGGTGATCCCCGGCCGGAGATGTCTCATCGGACCTTACCGGACATGCCCAGAAACTTGTAAATCAGCAAGAAGAACAATTGGAGTCAACATGTTGGACATCTGTTCCACTGCTACAACTGTACATGTAAGGAAGCTCCCGGGTACCCGCCATATTATCTCATGTTTGGGCGCGAAGCGATGTGACCCATGACCTTTATTCTGGAACTGAGGAGAAGGACCGACCACCGAACACTGATCTGAAGTGTGTGTCTGATATGAGAAGGGAGCCGGGAAAAGTCTTCCGAACCAGCAGAATCAAGGAAATAACAGGAGCTATGATCAAAACGTTAGGATCTCCCAACTCATGCCGGGAGACAGACTCCTATCAGGAATCTGGGGCTACCTGGGAAGCATAAGTTGTCTGGACACTGGGTGGCTACGCCCTGTGTAGTGGAGAGTCAGATGCCAAACGTACCAGTTTTCCGGGTGAAGCCAGAGGATGGGAACGGGCCTGTCAAGATTCTCCATGGGAACCACCTTCTGCCTCTGGGACAAGAGGTACAGGTTGACTCGGAGCCCGACCTGGAGCCGACACCTAGTGAGAGGATTCCGTGGCGACGTGGAGTGACTGGAGGAGAGATTATACCGGCCCGTCCCTGAATGGGATACTGATCCGTCAAGGGACCGGGGTGATAGAAGGAGGAGCAGCGAAGGGGAAACCGGGATCTCCAACTTGTGCACATTCGACTGTCTCATTAAAACGGGCCCTTTCTCTTCTTTTGCTTTGTCTTTACTCAACCTTTAGTCACATTTAGAATTACACAGCTCAGTCGTTTCATTGTGTCTGGTGTACAGTCTGTTGTTTTGTGGGATTGATTTGTATCAGGGAAACAAATCACGCAGCATCCACTCAAACAGGGGGTCTCGGGTGAGCTCACACCTCAATCTCACACGTCCGGCGGGGCCACAGATGCTCTTTCCTAGAATTAGGTATCCGAACAGAACCTGGGTGTTCCACTATCATCTACCTATCGCAGCGAGCTCACTCCGACCTGGGTGTTCCACTATCATCTACCTATCGCAGCGAGCTCACTCCGACCTGGGTGTTCCACTATCATCTACCTATCGCTGCGAGCTCACTCGGACCTGGGTGTTCCACTACCATCTACCTATCGCAGCGAGCTCACTCCGACCTGGGTGTTCCACTATCATCTAACTATCGCAGCGAGCTCACTCCGACCTGGGTGTTCCACTATCATCTACCTATCGCAGCGAGCTCACTCCGACCTGGGTGTTCCACTATCGTCTACCTATCGCAGCGAGCTCACTCCGACCTGGGTGTTCCACTATCATCTACCTATCGCAGCGAGCTCACTTCGACCTGGGTGTTCCACTATCATCTACCTATCGCAGCGAGCTCACTCCGACCTGGGTGTTCCACTACCATCTACCTATCGCAGCGAGCTCACTCCGACCTGGGTGTTCCACTATCATCTACCTATCGCAGCGAGCTCACTCCGACCTGGGTGTTCCACTATCATCTACCTATCGCAGCGAGCTCACTCCGACCTGGGTGTTCCACTATCGTCTACCTATCGCAGCGAGCTCACTCCGACCTGGGTGTTCCACTATCATCTACCTATCACTGCGAGCTCACTCCGACCTGGGTGTTCCACTATCATCTACCTATCGCAGCGAGCTCACTCCGACCTGGGTGTTTCACTATCATCTACCTATCGCAGCGAGCTCACTCCGACCTGGGTGTTCCACTATCATCTACCTATCGCAGCGAGCTCACTCCGACCTGGGTGTTCCACTATCATCTACCTATTGCTGCGTGCTCACTCCGACCTGGGTGTTCCACTGTCATCTACCTATCGCAGCGTGCTCACTCCGACCTGGGTGTTCCACTGTCATCTACCTATCGCAGCGAGCTCACTCCGACCTGGGTGTTCCACTGTCATCTACCTATCGCAGCGAGCTCACTCCGACCTGGGTGTTCCACTATCATCTACCTATCGCAGCGAGCTCACTCCGACCTGGGTGTTCCACTATCATCTACCTATCGCAGCGAGCTCACTCCGACCTGGGTGTTCCACTATCATCTACCTATCGCAGCGAGCTCACTCCGACCTGGGTGTTCCACTATCATCTACCTATTACAGCGAGCTCACTCCGACCTGGGTGTTCCACTATCATCTACCTATCGCAGTGAGCTCACTCCGACCTGAGTGTTCCACTATCATCTACCTATCGCAGCGAGCTCACTCCGACCTGGGTGTTCCACTATCATCTACCTCTCGCAGCGAGCTCACTCCGACCTGGATGTTCCACTATCATCCAGCTATCGCAGCGAGCTCACTCCGACCTGGGTGTTCCACTATCATCTACCTATCGCAGCGAGCTCACTCCGATCTGGGTGTTCCACTATTATCTACCTCTCGCAGCGAGCTCACTCCGACCTGGGTGTTCCACTATCATCTACCTATCGCTGCGAGCTCACTCCGACCTGGGTGTTCCACTACCATCTACCTATCGCAGCGAGCTCACTCCGACCTGGGTGTTCCACTATCATCTACCTATCGCAGCGAGCTCACTCCGACCTGGGTGTTCCACTATCATCTACCTATCGCAGCGAGCTCACTCCGACCTGGGTGTTCCACTATCGTCTACCTATCGCAGCGAGCTCACTCCGACCTGGGTGTTCCACTATCATCTACCTATCGCAGCGAGCTCACTCCGACCTGGGTGTTCCACTACCATCTACCTATCGCAGCGAGCTCACTCCGACCTGGGTGTTCCACTATCATCTACCTATCGCAGCGAGCTCACTCCGACCTGGGTGTTCCACTATCATCTACCTATCGCAGCGAGCTCACTCCGACCTGGGTGTTCCACTATCATCTACCTATCGCAGCGAGCTCACTCCGACCTGGGTGTTCCACTATCGTCTACCTATCGCAGCGAGCTCACTCCGACCTGGGTGTTCCACTATCATCTACCTATCACTGCGAGCTCACTCCGACCTGGGTGTTCCACTATCATCTACCTATCGCAGCGAGCTCACTCCGACCTGGGTGTTTCACTATCATCTACCTATCGCAGCGAGCTCACTCCGACCTGGGTGTTCCACTATCATCTACCTATCGCAGCGAGCTCACTCCGACCTGGGTGTTCCACTATCATCTACCTATTGCTGCGTGCTCACTCCGACCTGGGTGTTCCACTGTCATCTACCTATCGCAGCGTGCTCACTCCGACCTGGGTGTTCCACTGTCATCTACCTATCGCAGCGAGCTCACTCCGACCTGGGTGTTCCACTGTCATCTACCTATCGCAGCGAGCTCACTCCGACCTGGGTGTTCCACTATCATCTACCTATTACAGCGAGCTCACTCCGACCTGGGTGTTCCACTGTCATCTACCTATCGCAGCGAGCTCACTCCGACCTGGGTGTTCCACTATCATCTACCTATCGCAGCGAGCTCACTCCGACCTGGGTGTTCCACTATCATCTACCTATCGCAGCGAGCTCACTCCGACCTGGGTGTTCCACTGTCATCTACCTATCGCAGCGAGCTCACTCCGACCTGGGTGTTCCACTATCATCTACCTATCGCAGCGAGCTCACTCCGACCTGGGTGTTCCACTGTCATCTACCTATCGCAGCGAGCTCACTCCGACCTGGGTGTTCCACAATCATCTACCTATCGCAGCGAGCTCACTCCGACCTGGGTGTTCCACTATCATCTACCTATCGCAGCGAGCTCACTCCGACCTGGGTGTTCCACTATCATCTACCTATTACAGCGAGCTCACTCCGACCTGGGTGTTCCACTATCATCTACCTATCGCAGTGAGCTCACTCCGACCTGAGTGTTCCACTATCATCTACCTATCGCAGCGAGCTCACTCCGACCTGGGTGTTCCACTATCATCTACCTCTCGCAGCGAGCTCACTCCGACCTGGATGTTCCACTGTCATCCAGCTATCGCAGCGAGCTCACTCCGATCTGGGTGTTCCACTATCATCTACCTCTCGCAGCGAGCTCACTCCGACCTGGGTGTTCCACTATCATCTACCTACCGCAGCGAGCTCACTCCGACTTGGGTATTCCACTATCATCTACCTATCGCAGCGAGCTCACTCCAACCTGGGTGACAGTGGTGACATTCTGAGAATCACAGTTGTTTTTATTTCTCTAGTGCCTTCAGTTCAATCCAGCCACGTCATCTGAGCAAGAAGCTGCAAAGGATGGGCTTAGACAAATCCACTCTCTCCTGGATCACTGCCTTCCTGACTGATAGAGCCCAGTTTGTACCGCTGGGTGGTTCTGTGCCTGAGGTGGAGGTGAGTGTCACTGGAGCCCCACCAGGGACTGTCCTGTCTCCGTTTCAGTTCACACTGTACCCCTCAGACTTTCAGTACAACTCTGAGTCTGGCCACTTGCAGAAGTTCTCTGATGACTCTGCGGTAGTTGGGTGCATCAGAGATGGGCAGGAGTCGGGGTACAGAGGACTGCTGGACAGGATTGTGGAATAGTGAGGGAGGAATCACCTGCTCCTGAATGTGGCCGAAACCAGGGAAACGGTGATTGATTTAGGAAGAAGAGGTCATGACGAGTCCTGTCTCCGTTCTGGAGAAGACGTTCAGAGGTGGAGGAATACAAATACTTGGGGGTTCACCTCGGCAATAGACATGACAGGGAAACCAACAGTAATGTTGTTTACAAGAAGGGAATGAGCGGGCTCCGTTTTCTAAGGAAGCCGAGATGCTTGAATGTGTGAGGCAGGATGTTGGAGATGTTTTACCAGTCTGTTGTAGCGACTGCAGTCTCCTTTGCTGCTTTACGTTGGGGGAGCAGCATCGATGCAAAATAAACTCATCAGAAAGGTTGGAACCGTCCTTGGCCACAACCGGGACTCTTTCGAGTGAGTGGTGGAGAGGAGTGGTGTCACTTAACAAATGGACACCCATTACGGACAATCGGGCACATCCTCTCCATGACCGACTGCACAGGCGGCGGAGCACCCTTTCGAACAGACTCACTCAGCACCGCTGTCACAAGGATCGTTACAGAAGCTCTTTCCTATCAGATGTAATAACCACATACAACAGTCCATCTGCTAACCGGCCACCCACAGCTCCAATCTCTTCATTAAATTTGCCGACAGCACCACATTGATTGGCCCAATCTCAAACAATAATGAGGTGGCCTGCAAGGAAGAAGTCATCTCTCTGACACAATGGTGTCGAGAAAACAACCTCTCCTTCAATGTCGGAAAATCAAGGGAGCTGGTTGTGGATCACAGGAGGAATGGAGACGGGCTAACCCCTATTGACAACAATGGATCTGGGGTTGAGAGGGTAAACAGCTTTACGTTCCTCAGGATCCTCATCACCGAGGACCTCACGTGGTCCGTACCCACAAGCTGTGCGGTGAAAAAGGTACAACAGCACCTCTTTCACCTCAGACGGTTGAGGAAGTTTGGTATGGGCCCCCAAATCCAACGATCTTTCTACAGGGGCACATTTGAGAGCATCCTGACTGGCTGCATCACTGCCTGGTATGGGAACTTTACCTCCCTTAATCGAAGGATTCTGCAGAGAGTGCCGCGGGCAGCGCAGCGCAGTTGTGAACTTCCCATGATTCAGGAACTTTACATAGACAGGTGTGTAAAAAGGGTCCGTAGGATCATTGGGAACCTGAATCACGTCAATCACAATATATTCCAGCTGCTACCATCGGGGCAACGCTACTGCAGCATAAAAGCCAGGACCAACAGGCTCCAGGACAGCTTCTTCCACCAGGAATCAGACTGCTTAACTCACGCTGATTTGAGTGCATTTCTATGTTACCTTGACTGTTCTGTTTATTATAAATTACTATGAAATACTACGATTGCACATTGCACATTTAGACGGAGGCATAACGTAAACAGTTTTACTCCACATGTATGTGAAGGATGTAAAAAATAAAGTCAATTCAATACATCTTTCTGCGACAGATCATAGTTCAATAGTCTCTGCCATATTGTTTCATACATTATTATTGCACATTGGTACAGTAGTATTGTGTATGTTATTCTCTATTTTTAGTAAAGTCTTCAAACTGCTAAGTGCGATTTTAAATATTGCTGCTGTAACGAAAGAATTTTCCACTCGGGATCAATAAAGTATTTATTAATATTCTTATTCTCCAGCCCTATATCTCTTTCACCGACTTCACCGCTCTTGACTTTACGCCTTCCGTTTTCACCTATCACCTCATGTCGCCCCACAATCTGACTCCCTCCCTTCCTTTCCAGTCCTGAAGAAGGGTCTCGGTCTGAAACGCCGACTGTTCACTCCTCTCCATAGTCGCCGCCTGCCCCCCTGGGTTTCTCCAGCATTTTGTCTGTGTTGTTTTGGGTTCCGTATCTGCAGATTCTCGCCTGATAAATCATTGCGCATGCGTGGTCGTCGCCACCAATCCCGAATATCGCGCATGCGCGGAGTAGCCCAGAGGCTCAGAACGACCGGACAAAGGTAAGAGCGGGTACCGGGCGGGTTCGAATTCACCGGCGTCTGAAACGCGACCGAAGGTCAATTACTGTGATTTCCAGCAACACTGGTGCTGCACCCCACGACGGTCCTGGTCCTCCCCCTCTCTCTCAGCCCCATGATCCGTACCCGGCCCCAGAGCATGCGTACCGGCGCATGCGCATTCTCGGGCCTTTCGATGCGGCCAGGGAGGGGTCTCTCTCTCTCTCTCTCTCTCTCTCTCTCTCTCTCTCTCTCTCTCTCCTCTCTCCTCTCTCCTCTCTCCTCTCTCCTCTCTCCTCTCTCCTCTCTCCTCTCTCCTCCCCTCCCCTCCCCCTCCCTCTCCGGTTGGCACCCAGCCTAAAGGGGCATTACCGCCACCTTCTGCTCCGGAGTATGCGATGGCCTCACATTCTAAATCCCTTCACCCAATCGCACACAGACATATACCCTAACCTACACTTTATCCTCCCCATCCTAGTACCCTCTTTCTGTGTATCCATCATATCCTATAAAAAACCCCTGTACCCCTTAAGAAAGCTAAAAATACCCTGACCTGTGTTCTCTCACCCATGCCCAGCAACCCTTTTAATGTGAATTCCTGCACCCTCAGTTCCCTTAGATTAATTATCATCATCTCTCTGTGTATCCCATTCTTCCTGCAACTCAGAACTACATGCTCTACTGACTCCTCTCCCTGACATTCCTCACACAGTCCTGTCTGGTGTTTCCCTATCAATTTCAGTGTTTGGTTTAGTGCACAGTGCCCCAGCCTTAACCTAGTCCACACAATTTCCTCTCTTCTGTATCTACTTCCTACCCTAGTACCTGCAACACTTTTTTGTATTTGATATAAATGCTTCCCTTTCCCCTCCCTGTCCCATCTTTCTTGCCACATTTGGTTAATTTTTTCCCCAGATTACACACTTAACCTCTGCTTTACTAATACTAACGTGCATTTCTATATTTTCTTTCTTTATTGCCCTCTTTGCCAACTCATCCACCCTTTCATTGCCCTTCACCCCTACATGAGCTGGAACCCATAGAAATTTAACCTGACCTCCCTGATTTGCAACTCTTGTGACTGACTGAAGGACTTCATGAAGTACATCTTGCCGGCTGTTTGAGTGAGAAGACCTTAAGCTTGCTAGTACTGAAGATGAATCTGAGCATATCAACGCTTTGACTAGTTTAATTTTCTCCACCCAATGCAATGCAACCAACACTGCCATCATCTCCACTGTACACACCGCTAACTTATCAGATGTTCTTCTGCTGATTGCAATTGCTTTTGCTGGTATAGCCACCCCAAACCCTGTCACTCCTGTCTCAGGTTCCTTAGCACCATCTGTATAGACCTGAGTATAATCACTATACTTTTCCATCACATAACAGTTAAATGCACTTACCAAATCAGTTTTATACTTTCCTTTTTACCTCTAACAAATGCCAGTCTACATCAGGTCATACCAGCTTCCATGGAGCTACAACCGGATAAACTACTGAAGGACTTATCCTTAGATCAAACACTCCACATGATCTAGCAATATCATTCCCTACCCGACTAAAGTTTTCCCTCTGAAACCTCCCATTTTCCCAGGACTCCTGCAACACTCCTTTAGCAGGGTGAGAATCATTGTGTCCCTGCAAATTAACCCAGTAGTTTGCCATCAATTGCATCCTTCTTAATTCCAAAGGCATTTCTACCTGCAGGGCTGATACTGGTGATGTTTTAAAAGCCCCACTGCACACTCTCAAAACCTGAGCCTGAATCACATCCAGTTTCCTTATAAGAAACCTAGCTGCTGATCCATATGCTACACTTCCATAATCCAACACAGATCTTACTAAAGCCACATACATTCTCTTTAATGCTGAACAACTTGCTCCCCATTCCCTACCAGTCAAACATCTCATCACGTTTATTACTTTTTTACATTTCTCCTCAACTTTACTGATATGGTCTGCCCATGTTAATCGTGAATCAAATATAACTCCCAGAAATTTAAATGATCCAACCCTTTCTAAATCAATCCCATACATCCTTAACTTCTTCCCTACTTCAATTCTTTTCCTAGTGAAAAATACAGATTGAGTTTTTTCCACTGAAAATCTACATCCCCAATCATAACCCCACTCTACCACTTGATCAATTGCTCCTTGTAGTATCCTGATTATATGCTCTGTGTTCCTGCCTCTTTTCCACAAGGCCCCATCATCCGCAAGCAGTGACCTACCTATATCCACTGGTACCTTTGTGCAGACATCATTGATCATAATGATGAAAAGTAATGGGCTAATCACACTACCCTGAGGTGTGCCAGGGTATGTACTGTTTTGATAATTCTGATCCAATCCGAACTTGAATTTGTCTACCAAACAAAAAATCTTTAATCCAATTAAAAACTCTCCCCCAACCCCCATCTTGTGCAGTTTAATTAATAATCCTTCCTTCCACATCATATCATAGGCTTTTTCAATGTCAAAAAACACTGCAGCTACTGATTCTTTATTTGCCTGGGCCTTTCTTATTTCAGTCTCTAACCTTATCACTGAGTCCATGGAATTCCTTCCCTTCCTAAAACCACTCTGATAATTTTACAGCATTCCTCTCTTCTCAAGATCATATGATAACCTTTCAGTTATCATCCTTTCCATTACCTTACATATATTTGATGTTAGTGCTATTGGCCTGTAGCTAGTGGGTTTTGACGGATCCTTGCCAGGTTTCATTATTGGAATTACTACTGCTTCTTTCCATGCACTTGGTAATCTTCCCTCCTCCCACACCCTGTTATAAAAATGCAGTAACTTCAAGAGCGCTCCTTCTCTTAGATTTTTTAGCATAACGTAGCATATTAGATCTTTCCCTGGAGAGGTTGGTCGTGATCTCTTTATTGCTCTCACCATTTCTGCCAAAGTAAATGGATCATCAATTATATCATTTGTTTCTTCCTTCCTGTTTAACACACCTGGGTATTGACTCATTGTTCTGTCCCTTCTCCTCCCTTCTTCAGACAAATTTTCTGAATTATGTATCTTTACAAATGACTTGGCCATGATCTCAGCCTTATCCCTGCTGGAGAGTGCTGTTTCCTCCTCAGACATCATTACTGGATACTCCCAATCCCTTCTATCTCCCCCCATCCTCTTAATCATTCCCCATACCTCTCCCACAGGCGTTGTTCTTCTTATTTTGTTGCAAAAACTCCTCCAACTTGCCCTTTTAGCTTGACGTATAGTTCTTCTCACCACTGCCTGTGCCTTCTTATATTGAATCAAATGCTGCATATTATGGGTTCTTTTAACTAGCCTGAATGCTCTATTTCTGTTTTTAAAAGCCTGACAACATTCCTCTGTCCACCATGGCACTATTTTTCTATTCATCCTATTTTTACTCCTGGGTATAGATCCTTCTGCTGCCATAATAATTGCTGAAGTCACCTGACTGTTGAATTCATCTATATCTCCAGAAATGTCAATCTTTGTCAATGCTTCTTCACTTAACTTCTGGAACTTACCCCAATCTGCTTTTCCAAGCACCCACTTTGGGACTCCCCCACCTGGTCTTATTTCAACTCTTTGACCCACTGAACATAAAACTGGGTAGTGATCACTGCCCACTGTTGAAGCAGTCCAAACTCCCCATTTACCGATGCCAGCCAAGACATTAGACACTAACGTAATATCTAATACCTAATCAGTTCCTGTTGTTATGTTCATCTTTGTTACTCTACCATCATTCATACATACCAAATCCCTTTCTTCCATCAAATCTTCAATTACCATTCCATTTGAATCTGTAATCGGATCCCCCCATATTGTGCTGTGAGCATTGAAATCTGAACACCACACTACTTTATGTCTATTTTGTCCTTGAATCCTTAGTAGGCTGTCCAAATCCAACCTTTTACATGGATTGTAGTAGTTAATTATAACCACTCCCTCCCCTCTCTCCCATAATTCCACCACTATGTATTCCTGATCATCTCCTTTTTCCAGTACTCTATACGGTATACCTTGCTTGATTAACATAGCACAACCTCCTCCTCCCCCTAGATTTCTATCTTTCCTCATCATTGTATACCCATGTACCACAAAGTCTAAAGCTGGTTTCAACCAAGTTTCCTGAATACACACTACATCTGGTTTTACAACCATTTCCTTAATAAATTCCCTAAATTCCTGGCCATTGGCCAGTAAACTCCTTGCATTCCATTGCAAAAGAATCACCATAATGAGTACTAACCAACCTATGACACTTCCTGGCTTGACAGATTAGTGAGGTTCTCCCTCACTTCTTCCCATGTCAGTCCTACTAACCCTAAATGGTTTACTGCTGCTTTGACCACCAGCTGAATTTTGTCACTTTTTGACTTTACCTCTGCCGTACTAATAATGACTCCTGCAATGAATGTTACTAGAGCTTTTTTTTCCAGATAAATCCTGTCATTTACTCTTCGCTGCATCTCTTGCCTCCCTATTGCTCTCTGGTCATTAGGAGCATTACTCTGTTCTCTTGACATTCTTACAGCTTCTGCATGTGATCTTTCTTTTCACTCTTATTTCTTGAATTTTATTCTCCCGTCTCATAACCTCACACTCACTATACACCACATTATGAGCTCCTCCACAATTACAGCATTTTGGTTGCACTCCTGTTCCGCACTTTCCATATTCATGATCATCCCCACATCCAGCACACCTCCTCTGCCTTTTACAGTTTTTAGCTATGTGTCCAAACCTTTGACAATTATAGCACCTCAATGGCTTTGGCACATATACCCTTACTGGGTAACTCATGAAACCCAGTAACACTTTCCTTGGCACTCTTTCTTCTTCAAATTCAATCAATACTGTTTCACTTTCCTTTTTCATTCCCTCCTTTGTTGTTTTCAGTCTTAGAACATTAATTACTTTCCCCCCTTTGATATTCCTCTTCAACTCCTCCATGTTTATACTCATTGGTACACCCGTGATCACTCCTTTACAACCGCCATTTCGTGCTCCCACCCTCCCTGTATATTCCACCTTGCATTTTCCTATCTCTTTTAGCTTGAGTGCTTTCTCAAGTTGTTCCTCATTCGCACAACTTACCAATAGATTGCCATCATTAAGGACTTTTGCAAATACTATTTCCCCTATCTTATTTGCCAGAGTTGTTGTTAGCACAAACGGGTTAATTTTCTTCATGTGTCCTTGCGCCTTCTCATTAAACCTAATTATGACAACACCTCCTCTCTGAACTTGTTCATCTTCCTCACTTTCAGAACTCTCTACACCGTCATTTCTTATTCTTTTATTCCCTTTGTCTCGGTTTTCATTCATCCATCCCCTCACTATCTCCTTATTCCCTTTATTTCTCCCTTCACAATAATCCATTTCTCCCCAGCTGCCTACCTCTGATCCCAAATCCCTGTCCCGCTCCTTCTCCACTCTCTTTCCCTCAACACTGGGAGGTTTCTCTTCATGAGGGTTTCTGGGTAAAGAGGCAGTCATGGGTGGTATTGCCGGTGTTGTTCCGTACAGTCGAAGGAAGTGCGAGCGGATGTATCTCCCAAACATTGCCGAGCTCCACTATGTAAATCCGAGGATTATGAATCCGAACGAAAATATAGTTCCCAGTTAAGCTCGGTTGAAGAGTTTACTTTCCAGTCAGTGAAAATGTCAATTAGTGCTGTATGGAAATAAAACCTTCCGGCAGATTTAGTTCTCTCTGGGTCAATAACGATATGAAACACCTTTGCCTCGATGACGTGACTTCTGGCTTTCAGATCACAAAGGTGCCGCACTCCAATGGGAATAACCACTGCCCTCCACTATATATTCATTGGCATTGCCATCGATGGGTTCATCACTGTCAATCAGCAGATGGGGGGGGGGGGGCGATCCAAGTAATTAGTAAATCTCCAGGATCGTACATGCAGTAACAAGTGATCTTTGTAATATTGTGGAACATGACCAGAACTTGAAATAATCCCAAAGGAGAGAGACAAATTGAGCCAAGTCACAGGTTGATTGAAGTCAGAAACAGCCCATTCTCATAAAGACAGGGATATAGTCAGATAATTTGATGGTCAGTCAGAATGTCTGATCCGTGCCTTGTTAGAAGATGAGTGCATATGGAAACATAGAAATCTACAATATAATACAGGCCCTTCGACCCACAGTGTTGTGCCGTCCATGTAATCTATTCTAGAAACTGCCTCGTATTTCCCAACTGCATTGCACTCTGTGTATTCTAAGCTCCATGAAATTATCTGAGTCTCTCAAAAGACTGTATGGTATCTGCCTGTACTGTCATCGCTGGCTGTGTATTCCATACACCTGCTACTCTCTGTGTGAGAAACCTACCTCTGACATCCCCATCGACCCTACTTCCAAGCACCTTAACACAATGCCCCTTGTGTTTGCCAATTCAGCCCCAGGAAAAAGCCTCTGGCTGTCCACACGATCAATGCCTCTCATCATCTTATACACATCTATCAGGTCACCTCTCATCTTCCATCGCTCTAAAGTTCACTCAACCTATTCTCATAAGGCATGTTCTCCAATCCATGCAACATCCTTGTAAATCTCCTCTGCACTCTTTCTATAGTATCCACATCCTTCCTGTAATGAGGTAATAGAATACTCTAAGTGGGGTATAAATCAGGTTTTATATAGCTGCAACATTACCTCACCACTCGTGAACTCAGTTCCATGGTTGATGAAGGCCTTCTTAACAACAATGTCAATCAACGCTGCAGCTTTAAGTGTAGAATTGACATGGACCCCAGGATCTCACTGATCCTCCACACTGCCAAGAGTCCTAACATAATATGGCATTCTGTCTTCAAATCTGATGTACCGAAATAAACCACAGCACACTTGTCTGGGCTGAACTCCATCTGCCAGTTCTGCATCCTATCGATGTCCTGCTGCAACCTCTGGAGAACTGTCCAGACTATTCACAAAACCCTCAGCTTTTGTGTCATCAGCAAACTTACTGACTCACCCTTCTACTTACTCATCAAGACCATTTATAAAGATCACAAAGAGAAGGAGTCTCAGAACACATCCCTGTGGAACACCACTGGTCACCGTCCTCCATGCAGAATACGAACCATCTACAGCCACCTTTTGGCTTCTGTAGGCAAGCCAATCCTGGATCCACAAAGCAAGGTCTACTTGGATCCTTGCGTCATTACTTTCTGAATGAGCCTTGCATGAGGAATCTTATCAAAAGTCTTACTGAAAGCCATGTACACTACATCCAATGCTCTACCTTCATCAGTGTGTTTTGTTACATCCTCAAAGAAATCAATCAGGTTCATAAGGCACGATCTGCCCTAGACAGAGCCATGCTGACTATCCCACATCAGATGATGCTTCTCCAAATGCTCAGAAATGCTGCCTCTCAGGAGCTTCTCCAACAGCTTGCCCTCCTCTGAAGTAAGAACCACTGGTCTGTAATTTCCTGGCTTATCTGGCTTACCTGAAAAGAGATCAATGTCTCCTCATCCTCTGGTACTTTTCCCCTCCCTACTGATGGTGCAAAGATCATTACCAGACGTCCAGCATTTTCCTCCCTCACTTCCCACGGTAGCCTGGGGTATATCGCAAGATGAGTACTCCCAACTTGAGTTGAAATTGGTAAAATTGTGATGCCAGAGCTCTCATTCAGAGGAGAACATATCGAAACGTGTAAAATTATGAAAGGAATAGATAAGATAGAGGTAGGAAAGTTGTTTCCACTGGTAGATGAGGCTAGAACTAGAGGACGTCGCCTCAAGATTTGGGGGAAATTGGGATGGAAATGAGGAGGAACTGTTTTTCCCAGAGGGTGGTGAATCTGTGGATTTCTCTGCTCAATGAAGGAGTGGAGACTACCTCAGTGAATATATTTATGACCAGGTTGGATAGATTTTGGCATAGTAGGGGAATTAAGGGTTATGGGGAAAAGGCAGGTAGGTGGAGATGTCCATCGCCAGATCAGCCATGATCTTATTAAATGGTGTAGCAGCCTCGACGAGCCAGATGGCCGACTCCTGCTCCTATTTCTTATGTTCTTACCACAGACTATAATCTCTCCTGAAATACTGTCCTTCACCCATTGATGTCTTTTGCAAATATTTTTACAGGTTTGAAATGACAGAACACTTGTGCACGGGAATCTCAAACACAACAACACATCAGTTTTGCTGACTCTGGATATTTAAGGAGTGACCAAATAATTTCTTTGCAGCACCAACACATCTGTTGTCGATCCACAGAGATGAAGAATTATCTCATACCAACTTGTAATGTGTTCTGTCACTGAAATGAAGTTTTCTGTTGTAACTCAGTGAAATCCACTGGAACCAGGGTGCTGAGAACACACCAGCATTTGTTCACTGGAGATCAGTTCTTCAACTGCGTCGATTGTACAAAGGATTCAAACATCTGACTTTCTGAATTGACAGAGAATTGATCGCAGTGAGATATCATTCTCCTTCTCTCAGTGTGGGAGGGGATTCACTCACAGCCTACCCACAGACATGCCAGTGAGTTCACAGTGGGGAGAGGCCATTCACCTGCTCTGTGTAAGGGAGGGGAACTACTCAGTCATCCAGTCTGAAGATACATCAGCAAGTTCACACCTTAGTGAGATGCTCCACCTGTTCTCTAAGTGGGAAGCAATTCATTCCATTGTCGATGCTGAAGATATCTCCTAAAGTTCACCAGTGAGAGGACATTGACCTGCTCGGATGGTGGGAAGACAATCACACGCTCAACCAGACCACAGTGACACCAATGAGTTCACACCCGGGAGAAGACATTCACCTGCTCTGAATAGGGGAACGGGTTCATTGAATCATCTCAACTGAATGAACAGCAGCGAGTTCAAACTGAGAAGAGGCCGTTCACCTGCTCAGACTGTGGGAAGAGATTCACTCACTCATCCACACTACATAGACACCAGCAAGTTCACACTGGGGAGAGGCCATTCACCTGCTCAGACTGTGGGAAGGCATTCACACAGTCAAATCACCTGCTGCAACATCAGTTAGTTCACACTAGGCAGATGCCATTCACAAGCTCAGACTGTGAGAAGGGATTCACCCAGTCATCTCAACTGAAGTCACATCAGCGAGTCCACACTGGGGAGAGGCCGTTCACTTGCTCTGAATGTGGGAAAGGATTCGCTCGGTCATCTGAACTGAAGGTACATCAGTGAGTTCACACTGGGGAGAGGCCGTTCACCTGCTCTGACTGTGGGAAGGGATTCACTCACTCGTCCAACCTGCACAGACACCAGCAAGTTTACACTGGAGAGAAGCCATTCACCTGCTCTGAATGTGGGAAACGATTCGCCCAGTCATCTCAACTGAAGTTACATCAGAGAGTCCACACTGGAGAGAAGCCATTCACCTGCTCTGAATGTGGGAAGGGATTTGCTCAGTCATCTGAACTGAAGGTACATCAGCGAGTTCACACTGGTGAGAGGCCGTTCAGCTGCTCAGAATGTGGGAAAGGATTCATTCGTTCATCTCAACTCCTGAGACACCAGCAAATTCACACTGGGGAGAAACCATTCATCTGCTCAGAATGTGGGAAGGGATTCACTGATTCAGTTCATCTGAAAGAACATCAGTTTGTTCACACTGTGGAGAGGCCATTCACCTGCTCAGACTGTGGGAAAGGATTCACTCGGCGTTTTAGTCTATTAACGCACCAGTTAGATCACAGTGAGGAAAAACCATTCACATGCTCTGAATGTGGGAAAGGATTCATCCAGTCATCTCAACTGAAGGAGCATCAGCGAATCCACACTGGGGAGAAGCCGTTCGTCTGCTCTGAATGTGGGAAGGGATTCACTCAGTCATCTCAACTGAAGTTACATCAGCGAGTTCACACTGGGGAGAGGCCATTCATCTGCTCTGAATGTGGGAAAGGATTCAGTCGTTCTTCTCAGCTCTTGAGACACCAGCGAATTCACACTGGGGAGAAGCCATTCATCTGCCCAGAATGTGGGAAGGGATTCACCGATTCAGCTCAGCTGAAAGAACATCAGCTTGTTCACACTGGGGAGAGGCCGTTCAGCTGCTCAGAATGTGGGAAAGGATTCAGTCGTTCATCACAGCTCTCGAGACATCAGCAAACTCACACTGGGGAGAAACCATTCTGAGGAAATGCGGACATATAAAGAATCATTTTGAACACAAGTAACCTCTCGTTAAAAGAATAAGTGGGACTGAATTGGAATTTTTGAACAAAAGTAAACTCTGTCTTCAGCAGTTAAGAAAGTAAACGGCTTATACTGGTTTCCTTTTAATTGTCAGAGGGACATTGAGAATTTGATAATATATATTGTACCCATGTTTGAGTAAGCACTCATCGATAAGGACAGCAATGAACATCTGTCTGGAATGAAGTCAGGACCTTGCAAAGGGAATAGCTGATAAGGACTGGACTGTATATCCATCTATATTCAAGCCTTGAGTTAGTGCACTCTGTTATCTAAGACCTTAAGTTTTGCACTAACAGACTTGGTTCTAATAGCAGCTTGCAACAGTGACGTATGGGACTTACTATGTATAAATATACTGCTGTAACCTGACTGAGAGAGTCCACTTGTCAGATGGTTGGCAGCACTGACATGCCTTCCCTTTGATAACTGGGTCTCAAACTCTTGCAAGAGAATCAAAAAAACTGTGGTGCCTAGAGGAAACTGGTCTCCCGAGTTTTATTCAGATTCGACTTTAACATTGGGCGTCACGAACAGGATCCCAATACAGAGAGTGCGAAGCAGACAGACTGAGTAAGCGGCCGGACCACTCCGGGGACTGCGGAGAACGACCGGGCGCCCAACGGGTATTTCACCTTTTGTCGCTCTCCGGTAGTTCCTTTGGAGGTACGGTTCCTCGCTGAGGGCTGCTTGCATACCTTGACAGGATCGGGAAAGTATCTGTCGGAAGACTTGTAGAAAGTAGGCAAATTTTATTAATTGAGCAGGAGGCGGTACCGGGTTAATTTCACTAACTGGGCAGGAGACAGACGTGCTGGGTAAATTTATCAATTCAGCAGGTGGTGCCTGCTGGGTGAATTGATCTGATTGTTAATTGAGCAGGAGGCTTTGTGCCGGGTAAATTACTTAGAGGGCATGGAGTCGAGTGATACGAGTGAGCCGAGAGCAGCCCTACACAAAGCGTGTGAGAGTTTTCCAGACAAGGAAAAAGATTTGTGAATGTTGACCGCTGCGCTGAATAAAAAGATTGGGGGGGGGGGGGGGGGAAATGTGGCCACTGAGCGGGAGCCTGCGATATCACCTCTTGAGAACAAGCAGTAAATTTGATCTGGAAGATGAACTGTGGGAAGAAGTGGAAATTGTTGAAAAGGCAATGGAAGGATAAGGCCGATGCAAAGTGGAACAGTACATGATGAGCAAGTTGGAGGGATAATGCGTGTGACAAAGAGAGAGAGGTACGTACTATAGAAGACGCTAAAGTCGGAGTGTGAATGGGTGAATGGGCGCCAAAAGCGAGAGCAGGAAAAACAACGTCAGCAAACCAAGGCCGGCCTAGATAGGAGAGAAGGGCAGGAACGTCAGTCTAAAGTTCGAACTGACAGGGAAACAAGGGATCCCGAACCCATGTCTGGGATACCGATCCTGTTTGAGGACGGTGACCGTGATGAGGAGTGGGCACCCACCGTACTCACCCCCCCCCCCCCCACCATACCAGAGGCCGAGTGCACCCAGTGCTCCCGAACCCCAATCCTCCCATTACTCAGATACGGTGACCACTCGGGTAAAGCAGCGGCAGCGGGGAAGGGGAGGCTATCTATACCCTCAGTTCCGGAAAGGGAATACAGAGGATTATTCCGAGACAGGGAGGGAAGAATCCACTAAAACCCCAGAGTTAATGGCTCCACAGAGACAATTGCCCACCCGAATGCTGCCTAATCCATGAGCAGCGGAGGAGGGACAGCTCTCAGTGATTCCTGTGTACGCACCCTGGAAGCCTCAAAAGATGACTGGAGAGGCTAAAGGAAAAGAGGGCAGTGCATTACTGGCCGAAGGTCCAGGTTTCCCTCGGTGGCAGACAGGATTGGTGTTTCCCCATACCAACGATAGGATTTGCCCGGGGTTCAAGCTAAAGAGCGTGGGTTTCTTGCCTACACCCTGACGAAACAAGCCTCTAGCACCAGGGGAGACTGGCAAGACTTGGCCGTGGACCAATTCCGATACGGGAAGGAGTCAGAGGCGAAGACAGGACATCTGGTAAGACACGCTTTTAATATTGACTGAACCCAAGACGTTGTACCACATCTCCGGACAATTTCAGTCCATGAAGTCGGCCGCACCAAATTCACCCCCCTGTTTGGATCACCGTGAACGAAGGACAGACTCTCCCACTCCTTCCGCATTACCCCCTCAAGCCGGAGGCAACGTTTTATGAGGATGGAAGGTCTCTGGTAATCCAGCGAGGAAACGATGTTCTGGCTATGTGATAATGACGGACAGTGACGTAAGCCTCTTTCGAAACAGCTGTTTCCGCCCAGAAGGCTGAGCTGCTCACTCTGACTCGTGCCTGTATCCTAGCAACAGATTTAAATGAGAACTTTTACACAGACTCCCGTTATGCACAGACTACGGAGCTTTGAGGGATTCCTGACTTGTTTTGGCTACCCCATTTTAACGTACCTTTGCAAACAACTTACTCAGCACTCTACAGCTACCTCGAGTTTTGGCTATTATGGAATGTGCAGCCCATACTGGGGTATCTGATGAGATATCTATTGGCAATGCCAGGGCTGATGCAGCAGCTAGACAGGCAGCTTCGAATCCCACACGTTTAGACACCTCGGGAACCCAGCAAGCTCCTATTAGACACAATCGAAGGACGGGCATGCCAGACATGGGGGAGATACGTACGTTTCAGGAGGACGCCCCTGAAGGAGAGCGCGAACTATGGTCCCACATGGTTTGCCACCTTGAACCTCGGACCAATTTATGGGTGACCTCTGCAGGTCAGGTCTGTGTTCCCTCTGTGTTCTTACCTATTTTGATAGATTATGTACATAATTGTACAAGCCTGGGCAAGGAGGGAATGGTTGAATGGTTAATACATTATTACAATCTTGCTGGCACCCTGATTTCCAGAAAGCAGCTGCAAAGCGTGCACACGCCCGGCTAATCCACAGCCACTTCCAGGACAGCGGCGACACGAGGCGCATGTGGAAGGGCATCCAGGACATCACCAATTACAGGACAACATCACCTGCAGACCAGCTAGCAGATGTTCTCACTGACATCTTCCACATCTCCCTGAGCAGCGCCACCGTTCCAACGTGCTTCAAGGCCGCCACCATCGTCCCCGTGCCGAAGAAGTCTTCAGTGTCCTGCCTGAATGACTACCGTCCCGTTGCACTCACATCCATCATCATGAAGTGTTTCGAGAGGCTCGTCATGAGGCACATCAAGACCCTGCTGCCCCCCTCACTGGACCCCCTGCAGTTTGCGTACCGTCCCAACCGCTCAACAGATGCTGCCATTGCTACCTCCCTCCACCTGGCCCTAACCCACCTGGACAGAAAAGACACATGTGTTCAGATGCTGTTCATAGACTTCAGTTCAGCATTCAACACAATCATCCCTCAGAAACTGATTGGAAAGCTGAGCCTACTGGGCCTGACCACCTCCCTCTGCAACTGGATCCTAGACTTCCTGACTGGGAGACCTCAGTCAGTCAGGATCGGGAACAGCATCTCCAACACCATCACACTGAGCACGGGGGTCCCCCAGGGTTGCGTGCTCATTCCACTGCTGTTCACTCTGCTGACCCACGACTGTGCTGCAATACACAGTTCGAACCATATCGTCAGGTTCACCGATGACACCATCGTGGTGGGTCTCATCAGCAAGAACAACGAGTCAGCTTACAGAGAGGAGGTGCAGCAGCTAACGGACTGGTGCAGAGCCAACAACCTGTCTCTTAATGTGAACAAAAACAAAAGAGATGCTTGTTGACTTCAGGGGGGCACAGAGCGACCACTCCCCGCTGAACATCGACGGCTCCTCGGTAGAGATCGTAAAGAGCACCAAATTTCTTGGTGTTCACCTGACGGAGAATCTCACCGGATCCCTCAACACCGGCTCCATAGCAAAGAAGCCCGGCAACGTCTCTACTTTCTGCGAAGGCTGAGTAAAGTCCGTCTCCCACCCCCATCCTCATCACATTCTACAGGGGTTGTATTGAAAGCATCCTGAGCAGCTGCATCACTGCCTGGTTCGGAAATTGCACCACCTCGGATCGCAAGACCCTGCAGCGGATAGTGAGATCAGCTGAGAGGATCATCGGGGTCTCTCTTCCCGCATTCACCGATATTTACACTACACGCTGCATCCGCAAAGGAAACAACATTATGAAGGACCCCTCATACAATCTCTTCTCCCTCCTGCCGTCTGGGAAAAGGCTCCGAAGCATTCGGGCTCTCACGACCAGACGATGTAGCAGTTTCTTCCTCCAAGCCATCAGGCTCCACAATACCCGAAGCCTGGACTGGCACCTTGCCCTATTGTCCTGTTTATTATTTATTGTAATGCCTGCACTGTTTTTGTGCACTTTATGCAGTCCTGTGTAGGTCTGTAGTCTAGTGTAGCTTTCCCTGTGTTGTTTTTTATGTAGTTCAGTCTAGTTTTTGTACTGTGTGATGTAACACCATGGTCCTGAAAAACGTTGCTCATTTTTACTATGTACTGTACCAGCAGTTATGGTCGAAATGACAATAAAACTGACTTGACTTGACTTGAAAAGCGAGCCAAAGCATGTTTAATTTGTAAAAGAATGAATGCTGGGAAGAAAGTGCCTTGTGTTTCCGGATCTACTCCCTTGTCTGGCGGGCCTTTTTTCTTGTTTACAGCTTGGTTTTATAGAATTTCCTAGAGTACATTGTTATCAGTATTGCTTAGTGACAGTAGATGCATCTAGCAGATGAATTGAAGCTGTTCCTACAACTAATAATACCACTATGACTGTTGTGAAAATATTTCTAAAATAAATAATTCCTCGCTGTGGACTTCCAGAAATGATAAACTCGATCAATGGGCCACATTTTGTAGCCAAAATAAATGCGGAAGTCTGTAAAGAACTTGCTATAAAACAGCAGTTCCACTGCACCTGCCTTCCGAAAGCAGCCGGCATAGTGGAACCAGCCAATAGTACCGTGAATGATCAGCTGGACAAACTTACACCAGAAACTGGACTGACCTGGTTGAAGGTTTTATCCTTAGCCCTAGGTTGCCGACATCATGCCCCACGATGTGACGTCACTGATCTATGTTCCCACCTTTGTCTGTCGAAGTTTTACTGATAAAGCTAGGATTTGTCTGTAAGTAAAACCCGTGATTTAATGTACACTCTTATCTAATTAATTAAGTTTTGCTGTAACTGATTTGGTGGGAATATCCATGGAACCGACTGTTCTTTGTTCCGCCAGTTCTATAAATGGTCATGTTTCTGAGTGTTAGACAGAAAGCTCGTTGCGAGCTGCCGGGGAGAGAGAGAGAGAGATACTCAGTCTTCCTGATGATCGGCTCCGAGTCCTTTCTCGCCGGCTGAATTCGAACAAATAAACGGGTGAAAGATTAAATAAAGACTTGTTTGTGGTGTAGTTATTTGGTCTGATAAATTTCAGTTTACACTCACATCCAAGACTTCCATCCGGACCATCGGGACGAGCCTGGAGGATCGCCTGGAGGCTCCCGCTGAAGGGGGGGGGGGGGTCGGTACTATCATGGACCCGTCTGGCAATTCCCCATCTTGCTATTACCTCCTTAATTGGGCATTAATCCCCTCGTCTGATTTCCGATCATTCTCAGTTCCACTAATTACAGAACACATGGTTCACATTAGTGTAAACAGGGTAAAACTCGGGCGTCACGGCCATGCTTTGCCAGTTCGTTGTTTGACTCTAGTGTGAGTAAACCTCGTTTCCTGATTCCTTAGGACTGCCAGTTCTAAGCTCCGCATCAGTTCCTGGATACTCTACGTAAACACTGTCTCCGTGTAAAGACTCTGCTGGATACCGGTTCCCCGTTTGCCACGGTGCTAATGCCTCACAACTCTGCCTCCGCGCCTCTGTCCTGCGCTAGGGTTCATCCTCAGCCTCGTCCTTGCAGCCATAGCAGGGAGATAAAGAAAATAAATCAACAGCACTGGAAGCGTGGTTCCACAATAACAACCTGTTACCCAAGGAGCTGGTTATTGGTTTCAGGAGGAAGAAACCAGAGGTTCAGACGCCAGACTGCATCGGAGGTGAACGAAGTCAGGAACTTTCTGTGCATCTGGTTTTCGGTGCGGTGTATTTGGTAGAATCAAGAGCTTCGATGCGATCAGTCACTTGTCCTACGCCCGAGAATACAACATTATTTAGCTATGCTTGATTGTACAGAGAAGCTTCACTCACCAACTTAATTTCTGATAAGAACTCCACGGAGTCAGACTGCTATACATGTCCATTTACCGGTGTTATGAGTGCTGAACAGACCTGATGGAAATGGGGTGTAGAGTTAACCTTTTGAGAGCTATGAACTATTGCTATTGCTATGCTGCTAATGAGAGAGAGAGATGAAGCACAGAGGCAGGAACATCTGCTACAGATAAGAGAGAGACACACATTTGATTTATGTATTATGGCTTCTTCCTGGATTGTAATACCTTTCGCTACAAGGACGTAACTTTGCTCCTTAACATTCCTAAGGAGACAGCAGGTGTGGCCTGATTTGATGGACATGGTCATTTTGAGTTGACGGATGGCTGATACCCCGTCAATGGGGATAAAAGGCAGATGTGGGGAGACACTCTCAGAAACACCAGGAGATCGGTCAACAAAGCTCACAGTGTGACGGCAGGGCCGGTGGGGACTTGTGTGTGTGTCCACTCATGCCAGAGTGATGAGTCCAGTACAGAAGAACGGTCTGGCCGAGAGCGGAGGGTCATAACCGAATGACCACAACGGTACAACGGAATCAAAATACAACAGAAGGTTTGCTGGCTGCAGCTGCTCAATCTCTTGCTCTCTCTCTCTCTCTCTCCAACGATTGCAACACAACCATAACTACCTCAGCACACATGGACCGAACTGAACTTTATATTCTTCTATGACAATTCATTTACTGCCAGACATTGATAGAGCTTGTTTATTATTGTTGATTATTATTCCTACACTTCTATGTTTATTATTGCTAACCTGTTTTATATGTATGTTTGCATTTTTGATACTGTATTGTGTAGTTTACTAATGAACACCTTTAGTTTTTTGGTACCACCAGACTCCAACGGATCCTTCTATTTCTGCTGCTCTGTAAACCCAGTTACTGGGTACGTAACACAGGTCAAATGAGAGTTTCGTTTACCAGACATTTTAAACCAGTTTTCATAAAGAGCCGCGTGCTTCCTAAGCGAAACAACATTACAAATATTACTTTCACCAATAGAATCAAACCAATCGGGAATAAAGCTGTAGTGACAACCATTAAATGTTCTTTATTTGATAAGCCATTCAATCCTGGAACCATTTTAGTAACCGCCTTTGAACCGTCTCCAGTTTCAGCACATCCTTCCAAAGAGAAGCGGCTCTGATCTTAGAATTACCATGGTTCTAGATTGGGTATAAGCACCAAACCTCAGTGGAAGACAAACCGGCTTGCATTTACACGCCGCAGCTGCATAACAACCCATCGAAGTCAGCTGCTAAGCATGTCCATTTATGGGTCAGACGATAGTATCGTTATTAAACTTCCGTTTATGTAAGGGACCACGCTTTTCCAGAACGAAAAGGCATTCGAAAAGCACCAATGCATTGGATGTTACAATCATTCTAGCTCACTTTAACCGTCACGGGCTTTCCATGTTCTCGACATATTGCTCAGGTTCTCAACGAGAAAGACCACTCGTGTGCTAGAAACCGTTAATCTGTGAATTGTAATGGACCTGTAGCAATGGAAGAAAAATCACACCAGCATCACGTGGGTGGTTGGCATTTTTCAATGCAGTCTCTGCTCACGTGAAGATCTCATTAGCGAGCCTTCATTCGTTGGCACATCTGCCCAAGTTAATTGAGTTAATTTTGCTGAACGAACCGGTAATGACAAGTTATTTACGTTCTCCCACCAGGCTACGTGAAAGTATGGTTAACTTCCTGGAAATCTGAATGATATCACCATTTATTTGAACTCCCAACAAACTTTACAATCGGACATGCGTTTTACCTACAGAGCCGACCACTTAATATGAGCAGATGTTTGAGTCCATACATCAATTGCTCCCTGAATTTCCTCTGTGTCAGAGTGTAGATACACGTGTTGGTGCAGGTACAGAGAAACTGCAACATCAACCCAAACTGTTGCAGGATATATGTCGGGGTGTTCAAATATCTGTCACTGTAAGAGCAATTCTGAACTTGCCAGTTCATAGTATATACAATATAGGGGATCCACAACAATATGAAATTGGCTGACAGAGCGAACAACAAAATTATTGACTTTCTCCGGTTCTCCACCTCTGGATCATTCTTTTTCTCTCTGCTGTTCCTGAGCCCCCGGCGAACTCTGTTTGCCGCGATAATATGACTGACCGTTAAAGCATTAAAAAGTAGAATCAATCCGACCGGCCATAAAGGTGTAGTTATAGTGTTAAACAACTGGAATGCTTTCAACGCTGGTAATGTTAGGTAATCCATTGCCAAAATGCATCGCCAGTGAGAACGGAAAATCGGAAGGGTCAGTATTACAGTTGAACATAGGGGACTATGGAGCCTTGAGGGAGGAGCTGGCCAAAGTTGACTGGAAGGATACCCTAGCAGGGACGGCAATGAAACAACAATGGCAGCTATTTCTGGGAATAATACAGAAGCTGCAGGATCCGTTCATTCCAAAGAGGAAGAAAGATTCTAAGGGGAGTAAGGGGCGAACGTGGCTGACAATGGAAGTCAAGGACAGTATAAAATTAAAAGAGAAGAAGTATAACATAGCAAAGATGAGTGGGAAGCCAGAAAATTGGGAAACTTTTAAAGAGCAAGAGAGGATAACCAAAAAGGCAATGCAGGTAGCAAACATGAGGTACGAAGGTAAGCTAGCCAAGAATATAAAGGAGGATAGTAAAAGCTTCTTTAGTTATATGAAGAGGAAAAACAATAGTTAAGACCAAAGTTGGGCCGTTGAAGACAGAAATGGGTGAATATATGCTGGGGAACAAGGAAATGGCAGACGAGTTGAACAGGTACTTTGGATCTGTCTTCACTAGGGAAGACACAGACAGTTCTAACAGCGGTCAGAGGACCTAGGGTAATGGAGGTACTGAAGGAAATACAGATTGGGCAGAAAATGGTGTTGGGTACACTGATGGGACTGAAGGCTGATAAATTCCCAGGGCCTGGTGGTACTTCAGTTCCCAGGGTACTTAAAGAGATGGCTCTGGAAATCGTGGTCGCATGGGTAATCATTTCCCAATGTTCTATAGATTTAGGATCGGTTCCTGAGGATTGGAGTGTAGCTAATTTTATCCCAGTTTTTAAGAAAGGATAGAGAGGGAAAACAAGGAATTATAGACCAGTTAGCCTGACATCTGTGGTGGGGAAGATACGGGAGTCAATTATAAAAGATGAAATAACGGTACATTTGGATAGCAGTAACAGGATCGGTCCGAGTTAGCATGGATTCACATTGGGTTAGTAAATCAGCATCTGACTCGACCCGCGCCGTCTTGTGGGAATGTCTGACAGTGAAGTTGGTGAGCGGAATGGGAATAGATGGACATATCCGCAGACGAATGTGCGGGCGGCATTCCGGATGTGTTCTTTGGCATCTGGCGGGAAGAATGAGGTTCTGACTCTCTTGGACGGTGCTTTGCCCCTCCCCACACACACACTATCTTAACGTCCCGGACTGCCGGTCGATGGGACAATCCGCCCGGGAATAACACCTGGGAGATCAGGCGGTGAATCTGAGGAGCTGGAACCCGGACTGGAGACTCTGCCGCCGCCTCTGGCGACTACTCAGGATGCGGCGCCGTTAATCAACTGAAGCATCGAAGTGACGAGATATTTCACCGCGCTGATCGCCTGCTCCCTGAATTTCGACTGAGTCACCGCGTAAATAAATGTGTTCGTGCAGCAGCTGAAATCCATCACGAAAAAAACCCGACGAAGTGAAAGATCCATTCAGAATCATTGAAATCGATTCCTGTTTCTGATATCTGATAATGTATGAAATTTACAACCGTTTTCATCCACAGGAGGATGAAGCTGCCGGAGAGGGTGAAGAGTAAAATCATAGACCTCCTCCTGCTCTCCATCTCCGGGTCACTGCGGTTCTCTCCCTTGCTCTGACCCTTCAGCTCCTTACGGACCCGACTGGCCACTAAAATGTGCGGGACTGTCAGAGCGTTGAACAGCAGGATCCCAGCGAAAGGGAGGAACGGAGTTAAAACCGTATCCAGCCAGTCATATCCAACACACCAGGGGTCAGTGTATGGGGAGAAAGGGGTAAAATAAGAACGGACGGAATTATATCGACATGAATTAGAATGGAAACATAAAAGTGCTGGGTTTATGGGAGAAACAAGGAGGGAAGGAATTATATCGCCATGACTTACTATACTTAATTATTCCTTTTGTCCTGTTGCAAATCATGCTTCCGGATCGTGTAGGTTTTTTCATTATGAAACGGTTGAACACAGGTGAAGCATATCAGGAAAGAAATCATGCAGGCTTCATTGCAATTTTGGGGGGCTTGACTGATTTCATTGATCCGCTTTCTTAATCAGGGGTGTAACCTTAATTGAATTCGCAGTATTGTGTTTCATTACGTATAATCGATTGGATTTTTCGGGGGTAATTTAACTTTCATTAGAAGACTTAAGCAGTGAGGATTTTATTTCCCAAATTCTCTACACCACAGTCCAGTCCAGTCGATAACAGGAATCGCCTTAAGTTGGAGTGTCCACCGCCGTTAATCGAAAGCCTTTTTTAAAATTTAGCCAATCATTCAAGGAGAAGGTGGGGATTCATGTGATTCACATTGGGTTAGTAAATGAGCATCTGACTCGACACGCACCGTCTTGTGGGAATGTCTGACAGTGAAGTTGGTGAGCGGAATGGGAATAGATGGACATATCCGCAGACGAATGTGCGGGCGGCATTCCGGAGTAGTTCTTTGTCTGGCATCTGGCGGGAAGAATGAGGTACAGATTCTCCTGGACGGTGCTTTGCCCATCCCCACACACACACTATCTTAACGTCCCGGACTGCCGGTCGATGGGAAAAAACGCCCGGGAACAACAGTTGGGAGATCAGGCGGTGAATCTGAGGAGCTGGAGCCCGGACTGGAGACTCTGCCGCCGCCTCTGGCGACTACTCAGGATGCGGCGCCATTAATCAACTGAAGCATCGAAGTGACGGGATATTTCACCGCGCTGATCACCTGCTCCCTGAATTTCGACTGAGTCACCGCGTAAATAAATGTGTTTGTGCAGCAGCTGAGATCAATCAGGAAAAACCCAAAGTAGTGAAAGATCAATTCAGAGTCATTGAAATTGATTCCTGTCCCTGATACCTGATAATGTATGAAATTTACAACCATTGTCATCCACAGGAGGATGAAGCTGCCGGAAACAGTGAAGAGTAAAATCACGGACCTCCTCCTGCTCTCCATCTCCGGGTCACTGCGGTTCTCCCCCTTGCTCTGACCCTTCAGCCCCTTACGGACCCGACTGGCCACTAAAATGTGTCTGACTGTCAGAGCGTTGAGCAGCAGGATCCCAGCGAAAGGAAGGAACGGGGTTAAAACCGTATCGAGCCAGTCATATCCCACCCACCAGGGGTCAGTGAAATAATTGTCCTTTGTAATACAGGACCACGGTACATTGTCGATGATCACTCCGGGTTCCCATGTGAAGTATCGGGGAACGTTTCTCAGACAGGTCAGTACGCCGGTTGTTGTTAGAACCACAGCCGCAGTTTTCCCGGTGCAATATTTTGTTTTCAGTCTCTGGCAGCAAATGGCGACAAACCGGTCAAAGGTGAAAGTGACGGTGAACCAGACAGAACAGTGTGTGGCTGTGTAGCTCAGTACATCGATAACACTGCACACAGGGGTGATGCCCAGAAAACTCCACCGGAAGTAAATCACTCTGAGTCGTTCCAAAATGACGCTGGTGACAATGGTCAGTAGATCCGCCGCTGCCATGGCCACCAGGTAGCGAGTGGTGCAGGTAGAGAGGCCGCACTTTCCCCGGGACAGGATCACAATCGCCACTACATTCACTGGAGAAAGACAGAACAGACATTACTGAAAACATTCTCCGGGAATTAACATGGGATCGGGCTTTAGCTAAAACTCGGTAGTGCTTTAGTCTGTAAACGGCTGCTAATCTAACACCAGAAACGGGTCGCCAGTGTGGAGATAAGACGATGTGTGGAGAATCGTCGATAAAAGCGATCTGCATGAACAACAACGATCGGTGCTGATCCCCATTCCAGTCGCTGATTGGGCCGGTTTCACTGAATTAACTGTGACTGACCAGGACTCTGGAAAGTCAGCATCTGATGAGGCCGAGAAGGGATACAGAGAGGAGCAACACACACAAAACTGGAGGAACTCAGCAGGTCAGGCAGCATCCGTGGAATTGAATAATCTTTCGTTTTAGGTCTAGACCCTCCTTCGTGACGAAGCACTGCCCCGATTTATGACGGGTTTCAGAGGGAAAGAAGGAACCACTTAGTGACCTGTGGCTGAGTTGCTCCGTTAATAGATTAATTCTACAGCTTTGTTTAATTCGACAACATACGGCAGCAGATCCGTGAACACTGGTTCAGGTGATAAGACCCAATAACTGACCAACGGACAGTGGGATCCGACTGCGGCAGACTCCACAGGGAGACATGAAGCACAGTACTAGGGTTTTTCTCTGATCAATAACTTAGGAAAAGTATACTTCAGAATGCAAACATCTCCCAGTCACATTTCCCGGAGAGATCCCTGGCCCCAGCACTGGGACATCTCTGAACGAAGTGTCATTCAAGGCAAGAGCAGCGTTCTATTCGATCCAATGAGTTAGAGGAGAAACATAGACTTAGTTCCACTTGTTTTTAAATACGAAAATTCAGAATGTAAAATTGACAGGATCGATATCTCTGATGGATACTTGTGCAGTGATGATCAGGTTGTAAGCTTGTAACATTATCTTAAACAGGTTAACACCGGTTAACACACAGAAATATCGAACATGAAATGCTCTGCTCACTTACCAGGAACTCCAATGGCGGCAATGAACATGTACAATATGTTCTCCACACTGATATACCTATAGAACATTGCAGGCATTTTCTCTGGCCGGTGATTTGGCTCTTTGTGCGACAGGCGATCTCTCGGAATGAAATGTTAAGGCAGCACATGCCTACGGTTTTTAAAGCCATTTAGCAATTCCACAGGGACAGATTTCAACAGATTTAAAAATAAAGGTTTTTTAAATTATTTACAAACGAATTACGTCAGACAGGTACAATCCCCGCGATGACAGACTGTGATTAAATTAATGAATAATATTTAGATCATTTGCGGGGTTAGTTTGTTACAACAAAGGTGACTGAGCCGTTCCAGGTGTCTTATCAATTTAATGTGCTTCCGCTGTAAATATGTAAATATGTAAAGGCACCAGTTGTCGGACACAGAATATTGAAGTAAATTATGTCATTGTGCCTGTGAAATTGTATTGAATCACCTACTGTTCTATTCTCCTCAAGAGTATAAACTCTTGATGTAGTTTGTGCTTGTGGGACTCTACTGAGAGGGCCTCGAAGAAAATGTCCGCTTGTGTCACGCAGATCATTTGGGGGCTCATCCGTGACCCATCCCTAACCCTAACACATGCCATGAAATTGAGCCGTCTTATTATTAATGTAAATAGAAATGAAACAACCTTGAGACTCGTCACAGCTCCGTTTCAGCAGACACCCCCACATGCACATTAGATCATCCCGGAGCAAGAATCATTTCAGACAGTTCACTAAATAGCTGTCTCCATATAAAAAACAAGAACAGAGGTCAAAGTTCATCTTGAATTAATTATTATCGCATTAAAAACGTAACAACCCTGAGTTCTGACACACCTCCAAATCCACCGGCTCCCCCAAGCCAGTGCTCAACCCCGAATCCGCCAACACCCCCAACTCTGTGCAGTTTAGTGTGCATCCACAAATCTGTGCTCACTGGCAAAACCTCATTCAACCCTGAAATCAGCGTGAACCCCAAAAGCAACCGACACCCGATAATTTCAGTGCAATCACACGTTCTCTGACATACCCCTAAATCTGTGCACATCCTCAAAGCAACATTCGCCGCCAAATCCGCATGCACCCCCAGATTCACCGACAGGCCCCGAAATGTGCGCACATCCGCAAATCCGTGCGCACCCCAAATCCGTGCGCACACCTACACATTACACTCACAGAGCAGGATTCACTTCAACCACTTTACAAAATAGCTGCTTCCGCCTTAAAAATAACAAGAACAAAGTTTAAATTGCAAACACACACCCACATGTATATTCCTCGTATAATCATTGACATCCCCTTAAATCTGCGCACCTCACCAAACTTATCTTTATCCCATCATCAGTGGGTTTCCCAAATCCACCGAGTCCCATATTCGCTGACAAACCCCGATGTCTGCTCACATCCACAAATCCCTGTGCACCCCCATATTCACCAAAACATCCCTAAGTCAGCACAATCCTCAAATCTGTGTACAGATCCGTGCCTACGCCGAACCCGCAGACACCCCCAAATACATCGACATACCCAGATCTGCGCGCACACCATACCTGCTGAATCCCCCACATGCAAGTAACATTATCTCAAAGCAAGAATTATTTCAAGCAGTTCTCGAAATATCTGCCTCCACCCTAAAAAATAGCAAGAACAGAGGTCAAGGTTCAAGTTGCATTTATTATTAAAGTTTGTATCAATGAAACAAACTTCAGATTCGACAACCTCCGAATCCACTGGGATTCCCAAATCTGCGCTAATCTGCAAATCTGTGTGTTCTCCCAAAACTGTGCACACCCGCAAAGCCGCATGAACCACAACTCAGTGTTCGCTCCCAAATCAGTGTGTGTCGCCAAATCCATGCGCACCCCCAAACCTGCCGACACTCCCAAATCCACCTAAACACCCATATCCGTGCTCACCCCCAAAGCTGCCGACACTCCCAAATCCACCTAAACACCCATATCCGTGCACGCCCCCAAAGCTGCCGACACTCCCAAATCCACCTAAACACCCATATCCGTGCACACCCCCAAAGCTGCCGACACTCCCAAATCCACCTAAACACCCATATCCGTGCACGCCCCCAAAGCTGCCGACACTCCCAAATCCACCTACAAACCCAGATCCGTGCACACCCCCAAAGCTGCCGACACTCCCAAATCCGCCTAAACACCCATATCCGTGCACACCCCCAAAGCTGTCGACACTCCCAAATCCACCTAAGCACCCATATCCGTACACACCCCCAAAGCTGCCGACACTCCCAAATCCGCCTAAACACCCATATCCGTGCACACCCCCAAACCTGCCGACACTCCCAAATCCACCTACAAACCCAGATCCGTGCGCACCCCAAGGCTGTTGACAACTCCACATGCTCATTAGATTATCCCAGAGCAAGAATCATTTCAAAGAAATCTCAAAAAAAACTTCCTCCACCTTAAATCAAATAGCAATAACAAAGTTCAAAGTGCATTTGTTATTAAAGTGCCTATAAGTGAAACAATCTTGAGATTCACATCACACCCCTAAATCCAAGGTTACCGCAATCTGTGTGCATCCTCAAATCCGCCGACACTCCCAATTCTGTGCGGTGCCTCAAATGGATCTGCACACCCTGTGCACCCTCACATGTCAAAACTGTGGGCACCCCGAAATTCACTGACACTCCGAAATCGGTGTGCACACCCGTATTCGCCAACATGCCCTGAAACGTCCGGACATCCGCAAATCAATGTACAGCCCCATTTCCATGTGTACCCCCAAACCCGCTGACATCGCCACAGACACATTAGATTTTCCGAGAGCAAAACTCATTTCAAACAGTTCGCGAAATAGCTGCCTCCATCTTAAAAAGTTCAAAGTTCTTAATGTGTTCATTATTAATGTATGTGCATTAATAATCATTAACGTGTCTGCATCTCTGAGTGTTTATATGAGTTCCAGTGTGTGACTTTGTGTCAGAGAGTAGCTAGCAGACAGCTATGGCGCTTTTTCATGTCGGCTTGGCTACTGAGAACACTTGGCGAGGACAAAAGAGAGATGTGAGTACACTGGCTCGGGGAACTATGTAGCATTGCATTGTTTGTAAGGGATACAGCAATATCATGGGCTTAACTCTGAGGAGGTTGAACAGGGAATGAAAGAGTGAACCTTTGAGGAGCGTTTGATGGTTCTGTGCGAAAAATGAGGGAGAAATCAGTTTGAAAGCTATCGAATATTGAATGCACACGGGACGGGACACAGTGGAGACCCGGGGAGGCAGGAGTGATTCGGCTGCTGATCTTGCTTTACGGATGTGCTAAGATTTAGGGGTATGGAAGCGAATGGGTGGGTGCACATGGATTTTGAGGTGTCCGTTGCTTTCGGGATGCACTCTAATTTAAGGGTGGAATGCGCGTTTACCGGTGAGCACAGATTTGTGGGCTCACACTGATTTGCACAGATTTGGGTGTGTCGGCGGATTTGGGGGTGCACACTGACTTGTGGGAGCCGTTGGATTTTGAGGAGTATCGAATCTCAAAGTTGTTCCGTTTATACAGACTTCAATATTAAATGCAATATGAACTTTGACATCTTTTCTTGTTTTAGTTAAAAGGAGACAGCCGATTTGTGAACTATTTGAAATTATTCTTGCTCTGTGCATGTGGGAGTGTCCGCTGATCTGGACAGGTGACGAGCCTCAAGGTTGTTTCATTTGTACAGAAAATAATAATAAATGAAATTTGAATTTTGCCCTCTGTTCTTGATTATTGGGCCGAATGGCCTACTTCTGCTCCTAAGTCTTTTGGTCTTATGGGCGTATAACAGATTCCTGAGGCAGAGCTCTGGTCACCGGCCTCCGTGCGGAATATGACCCGTCTGCAACCACACTTTGCCTACTGTGGGCAAGACAGTTCTGGATCTGCAAAGCAATGTACCCTTGGATCCTATGCCTCCTTACTTTCTCAATAAGCCTTGCATGGGGCACCTTATCAAATGCCTAGTGAGAGGGTCATGAATGAAGGGGGATAAACTGAATTGGAGTAAGAGACGCGAAAAGTCATGCGGGGTCAGGCAGAGACAATGGGTCTTCACACACACACACACACACACACACACACACACACACACACTCACACACACACACACACACACACACACACACACACACACACACACACACACACACACACACACACACACTATATTGCCGCCCCTTCGGCTCTCATCCGTGTTCTTTACAACATACAGGGTGCGCTGATTAAAGCATCCTACCCAACACTAGACTGGTGAGTTTGATGGCGATATGTCAGGTTTACGGATTAATCCCGGACGAGCCCCCAAATGTTCTGAGTACGACTGAGTCGCTGAAGTCGTTGAGCGTTTCATGGATAGGAAAGTGTTTATTCATCACCACATACAGACATTATTTTGGAGACCTCGTCGGTGGAGACCCCTAAACATAATCTTCATCACGAGTTCATGCTCTTGAGGACATTGGCAAGAGTCAGTGATTCGGTGATTCAATACAGTTTCACAAGCTACTATGCCTTAAATTACTGCCATATTCTATGTCTGACAAATGGTGCATATGTACAGTGGGAGCACCTTTAGCTGATAAGACACCTCGGAAGGTTCAGTCACCATTGTTGGGACAAACTAACTCCCACAAATGGCCTAAATATAAATTCATTCATTTATTCAGAATTTGTCAGAGCGGGGATTGCACCTGCTTGACGTAATTGGTTTGTAAATAAATTAAAAATCTTTACATTTAAATCTGTTGAAATCTGTCTCCGTGGAGTCGCTGAATGATATTAAAAACCTCAGGTATGTGTAATCACAACATCTCATTCCGAGAGATCGTCTGTAGCACAGGAGGACAAACCACAGGACAGAGAAAATGTCTGCAATGTTGGACAGGTACTTGAGTGTAGGGAAATTATTGTGCGTATTCATTGCGGTCATTGGAGTTCCTGGTGAGTGAGCAGAGCAATTCATGTTTGCTATTTCTGTCAAGGCTCTGGAGCAGGGATCCAATCGCAGACCCAGTACAGTGCACACAGTGATATACACAGAATCACAAATCCCGAGGTACAAACAAAGTCAGCGTCAAAATTCAGGTAGAGATCAAAACGTCCAGAGAAATCCAAACAGCAGAATCGGGAAACAGGCAGAGTCGATATACAGACCGACAGGGTACAGAAACGAATGCTGGAAACGCTCAGGAAAATTCACTGACACAATCCGGCAACAAACCGGTGAAAGCACCGGACTGAAATACACTGAGCAATAAACAGAGCGGCAGGTGATAGGTGGAGCACAATGAGACACAGGTGGCAGCAATACAGATAATAATGAGAAACAGATGAGAGACGGAGTACTCAGTAACACAGGGGCCGGAGTAGAGCAGGAGCGGGGACAGGAACACATGGCAATGCTAAACCACAGACTGACAGCTGGAGGAAACACACAAAAAGACAGAGTTCAACTGGAGGTACTGACAGTACCCCCGCCCCCGCCACACACACACTACGGATGCCTCCTGGCGTCACGGCAGGTAGTGCTGGGTGCTGGCGATGGAAGTCCCTGATGAGAGAGGCCTCCAGATTGTAACGGGCGGGGACCCAGCACCTTTACTCAGGTCCGTAGACCTCTCAGTCCACAAGGTACTGGAGTCCACGCCCCCGGCGACGAACGCCCAGCAGTCCACGCACCGTAAACACCTCTGACCCATCGATGAGCCGTGAGGGAGGGGAGGTGTTGGGTACAGGACACAGGGGTGGCTCATGATAAGCTTTATGCGGGGCACATAGAAGGTGAGATGCATGCGGCGGAGAGTGGAGGGGAGGTTGAGACGTACGGCAGAAGGGTCGATGAGTTTAGCAATTGGAAAGGGGCCGATGAATCGGGGGGGCTGGACGAATTTGTGGGAATTCACCTTGCGGGGTAGGTCTGAAGTTGAAAACCACACACGCTGTCCCTGTCGGTAATGTGGGGCCTTGGAGCGATGGCCGTCAGCTTGACGCTTGATCCTGACAGAGGCTCGGAGAAGGGCAATGAGGTGAAAAGTCCGGAGATAAATCTGCAACTTTTTAAAACTCCGGCTCGGCCACATCTGGAGTATTTCATATAGTTCTGGTCATCCCCCTATAGGAAGGATGCTGATATTTTGGAGAGGGTGTAGAGGAGATTTACCAGGACGCTGCCTGGTTTAGAGGGCATGTGCTATTATTAAAGTCTGGATAAACTTGTGTTGTTTCTTCTGGAGAGTTGCAGTCTGATGGAAGATCAGTTAGAGGTTTATAAGATTATGAGAGGCGTAGATAGAGTGGCAGAGTGTACCTGTTTCCCGAGGTTGAAATGGTTAATACCATAGGGCAGGCATTAACGGTGAGAGCGGGTAGGCTCAAGGGGCATGTGAAGGCAGTTATTTTACTCAGTGAGTCATAGATGCCTGGAATGCGCTGCCTGGGTTTAGTGGTAGAGGAAAATATAATAGAGGTTTTGAACAGGCATTTTGGGTGGGTACAGAGTAGGTAGAAAGGATTAATATTTGTGTGTTTTTGTTTTGCCTTTTTCAACACTGAGCACCGAATAGCTTATTCCATGTGTCCAGTAATGCAAAACAAAAACATATGTCTGTTCCTACCTCATCACCACAAAGTAATAGTTATGTTGTGATTATGCGGGCAGTGGGAAATCATGCCTGTAGCGCTTCTTGATTTCGTCACAGAGATTCAGTGTCAATCAAACCCGACTCTTTCCTCTGGTAGACAGCTTCATTAATTGCGTTCAATATTTGCCTTTATTGGGGTTTTCTTCCTCCTAACACAAATGTTAAGGTTTATGGTTGTTATTAAGCTACAGTGATGTGGATACTAACTGTGATTGATGTGGAGGTGATGTTGGATTTTAGTGAATTACTGCTGGGTCAGGGTCTATAGGTATGTATAGGAGGGGCCTAGGAAATGACTTAAGGATGGGGTTGGTAAATGGAAATGCAGCCCACCCTATGGGGAGAGAGGTGCGTGGAACGGTAATGGTGTTAACTAAGCTTGTTCTTGGGGTTGTGGCCAGGCATAGACGTGGTGCCGTCCGGTCTGGTAGTATTGTGTGCCCTTAGCCTTTAGAATTAGTTTTAAGGGCAAGTTTGTGGATGTATATATGGGGCTTTCAGAAAGAGCGTGTTGGAGTTTAGTGTCGGAAGATATGTGTGGCTGGGGCAGATAGGGTTGTGTAGCCACTTTAATCTGGCCCGTGCCTTTCACTAACAGTGTCCAATATCACGTGGCTTAATTAACCGGTGTGCACTGTACTGGCTAGGTTTTATGGGATTTGTAGGAGGGGTGTAGGCTGTGATTACTCGGGAGTGGGAAGATCATCCCTCCTGTGCTTCTTGATCACGTCACTCGAAATTCACTTTCACGCAACCCCCTCATTTTGCTCTGGCCCACGTCTTCTTTAAATTAGACCAACACCTGCCTTTAGAGGGATGTTCTTCAGTCTTACAAAAGTTTTATAAATCATGGTCATGAATATGCTAAGGTGATGAGATGACGACTTTTGATTGATATGGATGATGTTGGATTGTAGAGAATAGGACCTGAGGTATGAGTTAGGATTTATAGGATTTGTAGGAGGGGAGTAGGCCTCCCCATTGGGAGAGAGAGAGAGGGAAGAATGTGACATGGTGTTAAATATGTTCCTTTGTGATGCCAAGGTTAGTCGGGGAACAGTAGGTGTGGTCTCTTGGATTTTAGGATTTCGTTTAAGGACAGGGTTTGGCGATCCATATATGTGGCTGCGGTGGATAAGGCTGTGGAGACTCATTAATCTCACCCGTACCTTTCATTAACCTGGTCCAACACCATTTGGCTTATTTAACTAGATGTGCACTGGGACACATCATCAATGGACTGTTGGCCTTTATTACAAAGGGAATTGAGTACAAGAGCAAGGAAATCCTCTTGCATTTGTACAGAGCCCTGGTGAGACCACACCTGGAGTATTGTGTACAGTTTTGTTCTCCAGGGTTAAGGAAGGACATCCTGGCTGTAGAGGAAGTGCAGCGTAGATTCACGAGGTTAATTCCTGGGATGTCTGGACTGTCTTACGTAGAGAGGTTAGAGAGACTGGGCTTGTACACGCTGGAATTAAGGAGATTGAGAGGGGATCCGATTGAAACATATAAGATTATTAAGGGATTGGACAAGATAGAGGCAGAAAATATGTTCCAGATGCTGGGAGAGTCCAGTACCAGAGGGCATGGTTTGAGAATAAAGGGTAGGTCATTTAGGACAGAGTTAAGGAAAAAATTCTTCTCCCAGAGAGTTGTGGTGGTCTGGAATGCACTGCCTCGGAAGGTAGTGGAGGCCAATTCTCTGGATGCTTTCAAGAAGGAGCTAGATAGGTATCTCATGGATAGGGGAATCAAGGGATATGGGGACAAGGCAGGAACCGGGTATTGATAGTAGTTGATCAGCCATGATCTCAAAATGGCGGTGCACGCTCGAAGGGCCGAATGGTCTACTTCTGCACCTATTGTCTATTGTCTATTGTCTATAATGTATCTTGGGGTATTTGAATCTTTCGGGTCTTTAATCTCTAAACAGCCGAGGACAGGCGACAAAGTCAGAATTGATCCAGCCTGACTGGTGTTACTCCCTTGGATTTTAGGATTACGTTTAAGGGTAGGGTGTGGAGGCGGAGCGTTGCCCAACTCAGGGATTTTGTTTCAGGAGCACAGAGCGTAAAACATATAACTAAACACAGAGCAGCAGACATTGAGACAGGCACTTCGACCCACAGAGTTGTGCCAAACTAATTCAACTAGCAACTAATTGTCTAACTAAACTAACTCACTTACAATAATCACCCCTTGTAGTAATTATCCGGGAGGCACGGAGAAAATGTGCAATTACAGATCAGTACCTTTATTTTATAACAGCAGAACTCCTGAACTTACACAACCGAATATTTGTCTGCACTTCTGCTTTTTTTTTTCTAACCGCCCATAAACAGTCAAAGAATAAAAAGTAAAATCACAAGTAAAGAGGCGTTTTTGTTGCTGATCACATACAACTCGTATCTCTACGTCAATGGAGCACATCTCATCCACGGTGGTCAATATCCACACTGCCAGCACACTCGAAGCATCTGCTTCTAAACATATTTCTTACCAATTCAAGTATTGCATTTCACTGTCAGTGTCTGTGGCTCAGTGGGGGAAGTGGGGAGAGCAGGAGTGTTTGTTAGGCGTAGTAGTGCAGTGCCAGTGGTTCCAGGGACACTGTCTTGTACTATATGTGGGATGTGGCTATTTTGGGAGACCTCCAGTCTTGCAGATAAACACACTTGTACAAAGTGCGGAGTTTTGCAGCTCCTGGGAGAATGGGTTAAGGAACTGAAGCTGCAGCTCGATGAATTTCGGCTCATACAGGAGAATGAGGAAGTTGATGCACAAGTAGTTGTAACTTATTGTCAGGCTCTGAGGGAGAACTGGTAGAGAATGCAGCAAAATTAGGAAGACGGACATATCGAGACAAATGCCGATGGGGGTTGCGAGTTCAGCACCGCCTCCTTTCCCTTTGATCGATACAAGATGAGTTTGTGAGCGGCCTATCGCTGTGTAGCTCGCTGTGGCAGGTAGTTAGGCTTCCGCGCTCGTGTGGCTTCTGCCTCCCTTTCCATGAATGTGGCTGTTATTGGATGAAGGGATCGTGGTTCCATTTACAGAGTAGTCTATTGCGTTTAAGGACTGTGAACTTTTTCAGTCTAAAGGATTTTGTATTTACTGTTTTAAATCGACGTTCCTTTTCCATTTCTTTGTGCGATGGGACCGCGTTTGGGGTTGATGTTCTGTTGTGTTATGTTAGATATGTTTGCGGGGGTGGGGGGCGATGTTCTTGCTTTGTTTTGTCGCGGGGTGTTTGAGGTTGATGTACTGTTGTTTCTGTTAGATATGTTTGCGGGGGTGGGGGGCGAAGTTATTACTTAGTTTTGTCCCGGGGTGGTTGGGGCTGATGTTCTGTTGTGTTCTGTTAGATATGTTTGCGGGGGTGGGGGGCGATGTTCTTGCTTTGTTTTGTCGCGGGGTGTTTGGGATTGATGTACTGTTGTTTCTGTTAGATATGTTTGCGGGGGTGGGGGGCGATGTTATTACTTAGTTTTGTCCCGGGGTGGTTGGGGCTGATGTTCTGTTGTGTTCTGTTAGATATGTTTGCGGGGTGGGGGACGATGTTCTTGCTTTGTTTTGTCCCGGGGTGTTTGGGGTTGATGTTCTGTTGTGTTATGTTAGATATGTTTCCGGGGGTGGAGGGCGATGTTCTTGCTTTGTTTTGTCGCGGGGTGTTTGAGGTTGATGTTCTGTTGTGTTCTGTTAGATATGTTTGCGGGGGTGGGGGGCAATGTTATTGCTCTGTTTTGTCCCGGGGTGTTTGGGGTTGATGTTCTGTTGTGTTCTGTTAGATATGTTTCCGGGGGTGGGGGGGGGTGCGATATTCTTGCTTTGTTTTGTCCCGGGGTGGTTGGGGTTGATGTTCTGTTGTGTTCTGTTTGATATGTTTGCGGGGGTGGGGGGCGATGTTCTTGCTTTGTTTTGTCGCGGGGTGTTTGGTGTTGATGTTCTGTTGTGTTCTGTTAGATATGTTTGCGGGGGTGGGGGGCGATGTTCTTGCTTTGTTTTGTCCCGGGGTGGTTGGGGTTGATGTTCTGTTGTGTTCTGTTTGATATGTTTGCGGGGGTGGGGGGCGATGTTCTTGCTTTGTTTTGTCCCGGGGTGGATGGGGTTGATGTTCTGTTGTGTTCTGTTAGATATGTTTGCGGGGGTGGGGGGCGATGTTCTTGCTTTGTTTTGTCGCGGGGTGTTTGAGGTTGATGTACTGTTGTTTCTGTTAGATATGTTTGCGGGGGTGGGGGGCGATGTTATTACTTAGTTTTGTCCCGGGGTGGTTGGGGTTGATGTTCTGTTGTGTTCTGTTTGATATGTTTGCGGGGGTGGGGGGCGATGTTCTTGCTTTGTTTTGTCCCGGGGTGGTTGGGCTTGATGTTCTGTTGTGTTCTGTTAGATATGTTTCCGGGGGTGGAGGGCGATGTTCTTGCTTTGTTTTGTCGCGGGGTGATTGAGGTTGATGTACTGTTGTTTCTGTTAGATATGTTTGCGGGGGTGGGGGGCGATGTTATTACTTAGTTTTGTCCCGGGGTGGTTGGGGTTGATGTTCTGTTGTGTTCTGTTTGATATGTTTGCGGGGGTGGGGGGCGATGTTCTTGCTTTGTTTTGTCCCGGGGTGGTTGGGCTTGATGTTCTGTTGTGTTCTGTTAGATATGTTTCCGGGGGTGGAGGGCGATGTTCTTGCTTTGTTTTGTCGCGGGTTGATTGAGGTTGATGTACTGTTGTTTCTGTTAGATATGTTTGCGGGGGTGGGGGGCGATGTTATTACTTAGTTTTGTCCCGGGGTGGTTGGGGTTGATGTTCTGTTGTGTTCTGTTTGATATGTTTGCGGGGGTGGGGGGGCGATGTTCTTGCTTTGTTTTGTCCCGGGGTGGTTGGGGTTGATGTTCTGTTGTGTTCTGTTAGATATGTTTCCGCGGGTGGGGGACGATGTTCTTGCTTTGTTTTGTCGCGGGGTGTTTGAGGTTGATGTACTGTTGTTTCTGTTAGATATGTTTGCGGGGGTGGGGGGCGATGTTATTACTTAGTTTTGTCCCGGGGTGGTTGGGGTTGATGTTCTGTTGTGTTCTGTTTGATATGTTTGCGGGGGTGGGGGGCGATGTTCTTGCTTTGTTTTGTCCCGGGGTGGTTGGGGTTGATGTTCTGTTGTGTTCTGTTAGATATGTTTCCGGGGGTGGAGGGCGATGTTCTTGCTTTGTTTTGTCGCGGGGTGTTTGAGGTTGATGTACTGTTGTTTCTGTTAGATATGTTTGCGGGGTTGGAGGGCGATGTTATTACTTAGTTTTGTCCCGGGGTGGTTGGGGTTGATGTTCTGTTGTGTTCTGTTTGATATGTTTGCGGGGGTGGGGGGCGATGTTCTTGCTTTGTTTTGTCGCGGGGTGTTTGAGGTTGATGGACTGTTGTTTCTGTTAGATATGTTTGCGGGGGTGGGGGGCGATGTTATTACTTAGTTTTGTCCCGGGGTGGTTGGGGTTGATGTTCTCTTGTGTTCTGTTTGATATGTTTCCGGCGGGTGGAGGGCGATGTTCTTGCTTTGTTTTGTCGCGGGGTGTTTGGGGTTGATGTTCTGTTGTGTTCTGTTAGATATGTTTCCGGGGGGTGGAGGGCGATGTTCTTGCTTTGTTTTGTCGCGGGGTGTTTGGGGTTGATGTTCTGTTGTGTTCTGTTTGATATGTTTGCGGGGGTGGGGGGCGATGTTCTTGCTTTGTTTTGTCGCGGGGTGTTTTGTGTTGATGTTCTGTTGTGTTCTGTTAGATATGTTTGCGGGGGTGGGGGGCGATGTTCTTGCTTTGTTTTGTCCCGGGGTGGTTGGGGTTGATGTTCTGTTGTGTTCTGTTTGATATGTTTGCGGGGGTGAGGGGCGATGTTCTTGCTTTGTTTTGTCCCGGGGTGGATGGGGTTGATGTTCTGTTGTGTTCTGTTAGATATGTTTGCGGGGGTGGGGGGCGATGTTATTGCTTTGTTTTGTCGCGGGGTGTTTGAGGTTGATGTACTGTTGTTTCTGTTAGATATGTTTGCGGGGGTGGGGGGCGATGTTATTACTTAGTTTTGTCCCGGGGTGGTTGGGGTTGATGTTCTGTTGTGTTCTGTTTGATATGTTTGCGGGGGTGGGGGGCGATGTTCTTGCTTTGTTTTGTCCCGGGGTGGTTGGGCTTGATGTTCTGTTGTGTTCTGTTAGATATGTTTCCGCGGGTGGGGGGCGATGTTCTTGCTTTGTTTTGTCGCGGGGTGTTTGAGGTTGATGTACTGTTGTTTCTGTTAGATATGTTTGCGGGGGTGGGGGGCGATGTTATTACTTAGTTTTGTCCCGGGGTGGTTGGGGTTGATGTTCTGTTGTGTTCTGTTTGATATGTTTGCGGGGGTGGGGGGCGATGTTCTTGCTTTGTTTTGTCGCGGGGTGTTTGAGGTTGATGGACTGTTGTTTCTGTTAGATATGTTTGCGGGGGTGGGGGGCGATGTTATTACTTAGTTTTGTCCCGGGGTGGTTGGGGTTGATGTTCTCTTGTGTTCTGTTTGATATGTTTCCGGGGGGTGGAGGGCGATGTTCTTGCTTTGTTTTGTCCCGGGGTGGTTGGGGTTGATGTTCTTTTGTGATCTGTTTGATATGTTTGCGGGGGTGGGGGGCGATGTTCTTGCTTTGTTTTGTCCCGGGGTGTTTGGGGCTGATGTTCTGTTGTGTTCTGTTAGATATGTTTGCGGGGGTGGGGGGCGATGTTCTTGCTTTGTTTTGTCGCGGGGTGTTTGAGGTTGATGTACTGTTGTTTCTGTTAGATATGTTTGCGGGGGTGGGGGGCGATGTTATTACTTAGTTTTGTCCCGGGGTGGTTGGGGTTGATGTTCTGTTGTGTTCTGTTTGATATGTTTGCGGGGGTGGGGGGCGATGTTCTTGCTTTGTTTTGTCCCGGGGTGGTTGGGGTTGATGTTCTGTTGTGTTCTGTTTGATATGTTTGCGGGGGTGGGGGGCGATGTTCTTGCTTTGTTTTGTCCCGGGGTGGTTGGGGTTGATGTTCTGTTGTGTTCTGTTTGATATGTTTGCGGGGGTGGGGGGCGATGTTCTTGCTTTGTTTTGTCCCGGGGTGGTTGTGGTTTATGTTCTGTTGTGTTCTGTTTGATATGTTTGCGGGGGTGGGGGTCGATGTTATCGCTTTGTTTTGTCCCGGGGTGGTTGGGGTTGATGTTCTGTTGTGTTCTGTTAGATATGTTTGCGGAGGTGGTGGACGATGTTCTTGCTTTGTTTTGTCCCGGGTTGTTTGGGATTGATGTTCTGTTGTGTTCCGTTAGATATGTTTCCGGGGGTGGGGGCGATGTTCTTGCTTTGTTTTGTCCCATGGTTTGTGGGGTTGATGTTCTGTTGTGTTCTGTTAGATATGTTTGCGGGGGTGGGGGGCAATGTTCTTGCTTTGTTTTGTCCCAGGGTTTTTGGGGTTGATGATCTGTTGTGTTCTGTTAGATATGTTTGCGGGGGTGGGAGGCGATGTTCTTGCTTTGTTTTGTCCCGGGGTGTTTGGTGTTGATGTTCTGTTGTGTTCTGTTAGATATGTTTCCGGGGGTGGGGCGCGATGTTCTTGCCTTGTTTTGTCCCGGGGTGTTTGGGATTGATGTTCTGTTGTGTTCTTTTAGAAATGTTTCCGGGGGTGCGGGGCGATTTTCTTGCTTTGTTTTGTCCCAGGGTGGTGGGGTTGATGATCAGGATGCCGTTCCTTTTCTGTCCAGGAGTGTGGGTTTGACGTTTCTCTATGAACGGCTTTCATGCTCTTTCTTTGTTTCGTTGCTATCCGGAGTTGTATATGGTGACAGACTTTGAAAATAAATGAATCTTTGAACCATTGGAAATGGCTGTTAGTGGGATATCTTAAACTGGAAAGGGACCCTACATCACTGAAGTTGAGGAATATGTGACTGAAGGTGTGATATGTGAATGGCCACAGTGCACGGAATAAGGTCGGTGATCTTGTGGCGCAGATAGAGATTGGCAGGTATGAGACAGTGGACATTCTGAGTCATGGCTGAAAAAGGAGCAGAGTTCGGAGCAGGGCATCCAAGGATATGCATTGTATCGAAAGCAATAGATAGATCTGCGAAGAGAGCTAGTAGTTTGTTGGTACAAATCAAGTCAAATCCTTATAAAGTGACCGAGGATCGGCAGATATAAAATCCATATGGATAGAGTTAAAAAATGCAAGTGTAAGATTACCTTGATGGGAGTTATATACGGATATTGAAACAGCAGCCAGGAAGTGGACAACAAATTACAACAAGAGATCTAAAATATGTAAAAGGGCAATGTTTCAACTCCACTACTCACCGAGGATTTCAATATGCAGGGAGGTTGAAAAGGTTCGTTAGTGCTGATTCCCAGGAGGCATTGTTTTAGAAAGCATACGATATGGCCTTTGAAGCAGCGTGTGGTTGAGCCTACAAGGAAAGTGTAATTCTGGATTAGTATTAGCGAGGAATTCTTCAGAATAGATTGGGAAGAGACACTGCAAAGTATGACGGTGTTTTGCATCAATGTCTGTTTTTTTCTGGGTGAGATTCGGAAAGCGAACGGAAGGTGCATCCCGAATATAAAAAATAGGTATCCTAACGAGAGGATCAGGCAACCGTGGCTGACGAGAGAAGTCTAAGACAGATTAAACGCAAAAGAGAGGGTACATAATATAGCAAATATTTGGTGGGAATGTAGAACACTGGGAAGTTTTTAAGGACAGAAAAGATTAAATATGAAAGCAGGCTAACCAATATCATCAACGAGGTTACAGAAAGATCGTTCTGTGGAAGACACCAGTAACGCAAGACTGTCAGGAGGCAGAAGTGACTGTAGGTGGTATTATTGAGGTGAAGATGTTCAGAAACTGAAAAGCGTGAAGGTAATTAAGTCACCTGGTCCAGAGAGACGACACTGCAGAGTTCTGAAAAGAGATAACTGAAGAGATTGTGGAGGCATCAGCAATGATCTTTCAAGAACCTAGAGAGACTGGAATGGATGCTGAGGACTGGAACATTGCAAATGTCACTGCACTCTTTAGGAAGGAATGGGGGCATCACAAAGGGAATTATCGGTCAGCTTGCCTGTCTTAAACGGTTGGAAGACGTCGGAGCCGATCACTAAGGATAAGGTTTCGGGGTGCTTGGGGCACACGTTACAATTCTGCAAGGTCAGAATTTCTGAGGCGGAAATGCTACCTGACAAATCTGTTGGAATTCTCTGAAGTAGTGTCAGGCTTTGTCTCAAAGGAGGCTTCGGATCAGAAGCGGTGTCTGCTCTGGGGACGTCACCCGGATAGGTTTCTGTGAAACTTATCTCTTTTTACTGTGTCAGCGATTCTTAGAGTAGTCTAGATAGACACTGAATGTTCGTCATGCTGGATGTTGGAGTACTGGGAGACACAGATTTTCCCATGGAACTACTTCAGCCTGAAGTGCGTCCAGGCGCAGCTCCTTAAAGACCCAGTCAGGGATGTGGAGCAGCAGCTGGATGACCTTCCGCTCTTACCGAACGGTGAGGAGATCACTGATCGGTGTTACAAGGAAGTAGTCGCGTCTCAGTTGCAGGAGGTGGCTTGCTGGGTGACTGTTAGCAGAAGGAATGAGAAGGTGAATAGGGAGTTAGCGCAGAGCACCCCTGTGGCCATTCCCCTGAATAATACTTGTACCCTTTTGGATACCCCAGTGGCCGATGACCTCCCAGGGAAATGAAGCGGAGACTAGGTTACTGGCACTAAGCATGAGTCCGTGGTGCAGAAGGGAAAAACGGGGGAAGAGGGAGCTGGTAGTGCTGGGGGTGGGGTATGGTCAACAGTCAAGTGAACAGTCAGGAGATTCTGTGAACGTGAAAAGTGCACACGGATAGTGACTCCCATGTGCTAGATCAGGGGTAACACGGATTGCGCCCACCACAATTTGGAGGGGCAGAGTGGACAGTCAGTTGTCTCGGTACACATTGGTGCCAATGGCATAGGAAGGGGAAACAAACATAGACTGAAGATAAAATTTAGAGAGCGAAGCAGAGAAACTGAAAGCAGAAGCTCTAGGTGAATGTTTTCTGGATTTCTACCTCTGGCATGCGCCAGTGAGGGTAGAATCAGGATGATGTGGCAGAAAAATATGGTGTAGATCTGAGAAGATGGTACAGTTAGAGGGGCTTCAGTTTGTTGAATCATTGCGATATATTCTGGGGATTGCATGACCTCCACAAAAGAGACAGCTTGCACCTGAACCAGACGGGGTCCGCTGTTCTCAAGGTTTACTCATCTTGTTGGTGACATTCCATCTAATTCTGTAGGAGCGTGGAAACCATAATGAATGGACTCTGAATAGGACGCATGTTGAAAAGCAAAGACAGAGTGCAGTCAGACTGTCGGGAAGGACAGGCAGTTGACAGGACAAAGCAGCAGCTAGCACCGTGAGTATCGATGCATTAGGACTACAGAATCAAAAAGGGTAGTTAATACTGTCCTCAAAATAGTACAGCCGTGGCTGACAGAGGAAGTTAAAGCTAATGAATAAAGCAAACGAAAGGGCATACGATAAACAATAGCGTGAATTTAGAGGGTTAGGAAGATTTTTGAAACCTAACAACAAATAGAATCAATTAGGAGGTAAGAGATGAAAAATGAAAGCAAGTAAGCAAACAATATCAAGTCGGATAGAAAAACATATTTTCCAAGTATATCAGAATAAAAGAGATATGGGAGTGGATATAGGACAGTAGAAAATGAGGTGGTAGAAATTATAACGAGGAACACGGAGATGGCCGATTAACTAAATGAATATATTGCATCAGTCTTCACTGGAGGACAGAGGACTGGAAAATTGCAAAAGTCACTAAGGACTTTTAGAAAGGAGGAAAACAGCAGAAAGGAAATTATGGAGCAGTTAGCTGATCTCGGTGGTCGGAAAGATGTTGAAGTTAATTTTTGAGGATAAAGTTATGTAGTACTTGGTGACTCAGGACAAGACATGACAAAGTCAGCATGGTGCGCTTAAGTGAAAATGTTTTCGGACGAACCTGATAGGATTCTCTGAGGGGATTACAAGTCGGGTAGATAAAGAGGATGCAGATGACCGAGTATGTTTGGATTCCCAGCAGGCCCTTGACAGGGCGCCAGAGTATTACAAGTACTTTACGATCATCATTAGAGCATTGGCTGACTGCTCGGAGGCAGCCAGTGGGAATGAAAGCATCCTTTCCTGGTGGGCTGCCGGAGACTATTGGTGCTCTACAGGGTTCGCTGTTGGGACGGCTTCTTTTGATGCTGTATATCAATGATTTAGATGATGGAATAGTTGGCTTTGTTGCCAGGATTCCATGTGAAACAGGGTTAGTAAAGGGGCGGTCTGTGTTGAGGAAACAGGTAGGCTGTGGAAGGACAGATAAGGAAAATCAGCAAGGAAGTGACAAGTGAAACACAATTTTGGAAAATGCATGGTCAAGCAATCTGGTGGAAGCAATAAACCTACAGACTCTTTTCTAAACTTGGAGGAAATTCAATAAGTATTGAGATGCAAAGGGACTTAGGAATTATTGTATCGAACGCCATAAAGGTGAACTTTCAGGTTGAGTTGGTGATACGCACGCCAGTGCAATATTAGTATTCATTTCAAGAGGTTTGGAATATCAAAGCAGGGATGTGATACTGAAGCGTTTTAAATCACTGCGTCGGCATCACCTTGAGTATTGTGAACGGTTTTGTGCTCCTTATCTGAGAAATGATACACTGGCGTTGGGGACATTTCACAGGATGTTCGCTAATGATCATTCCAGGAACGAAAGGGGAATGTTTGATGGCTCAGGGTTTATACCCACTCCAACGTAAAAGCATAAGCTGAAATCTTTAGAATGTTGAAAGGGTATTTTCGATGGGTTGGGAGTTTTGGACAAGACGCCTCCGGATAGAGACCGTCCATTTATACAGAGCTGCGGAGCACTTCCTTTCGCCTGTGAGTGGTGCATTTGTAGAATTTGTTACCACAGGCAGCTGTGAAGGCCAGGTCGTTGGGAGTATTCAAGGCGAGGAATGAGTGGCAACGGCATCAAAGGTTACAATGGGGTCTTTTAAGAGCAACTTAGACAGGTACATGGAGCTCAGAAAAATAGAGGGCTGTACGCTAGGGAAACTCTGGGTAGGGTTCATGGTCCGCACAACGTTGTGGGCCGAAAGGCATGTAATGTACTGTTCATTTCTGTGTTTTATGTGCTACGTTACGGGGAAAATGCCGGGGAGTGGGAGTAAGGAAGGGAACAAAGAATCAATCATGACTGAATGGTGGAGCAGACTCGATGGGTCAAATGGACTAATTGTGCTCCTGTGTCTTATGGTCTGAAGATCCATCCGTCACGAACTGGCCCGGCTGTGATGATCTGAGGAATACAGCAACAGTTCATTCAGCAACACCTGAATCCCGGTGGAGGATTGCAACATTTATGGATAAATAATCAGATTAATCCCTTTTTATATATTAGATACTACGGAATCAAAGAGAGTGGACGGCAAATGCATGATACACGAGGCATAATTCTTCCGTGAACGCAATAATAATTTTCAGTTCAGTTTTCAGTTGTACAGAGTTGTGAAGAAGATGATGAGGGGCATTCATCGTGTGGGTGGTCAGAGGCTTTTTCACAGGGCTGAAATGGTTGCCACAAGAGGACACAGGTTTAAGGCGCTGGGGAAAAGGTACAGAGGAAATGGCAGGGGTGTTTTTTACGCAGAGAGTGGTGAGTTCGTGGAATGAGCTGCCGGTCACGATGGTGGAGGCGGATACGATAGGGTATTTTAAAAGACTCCTGGATATGTCCATGGAGCGTAGAATAATAGAGGGCTATGGGTAAACCGAGTAATTTCTCAGGTCGGGACATTTCGGCACAACTCAGTTGACCGAAGGGCCTGCATTGTGCTGTAGGTTTTCTATTTTTCCATGTTTATATTCCCAAATAGCGGTCGCATGTTGCTCAATTCAAATACTACACCAAATAAACATTTTGATGCTGCAGGAGGAAATAATTCCGTTCGCTTTTATTTACAGATTTCTCCCGTTGCTGCAAACAGGTACTTCACTGCATATTTCAGCTCGTCCCTGAATTTTCTCTGTGACAGTCCATAGATACAAGTGTTGGTGCACATGCTGAGGAAAGACAGCATGAACCCGCATTGCTGCAGGATATAGGTCGGTTTGCTGAAATATCTGTCTGTGTAGGAATAGTTTTCCACTTGCCACTTCATCGAATGTACGAGATAGGGCATCCAAAGTAATATGAAATTTGCAGAAAGAGCGAACAACAGTATCATTGACTTTCTCCGGTTCTGCACCTCTGGATCATGACGATTTCCGCTGCTTTTCCGAAGTACCTGGCGAACTCTATTTGTCGCTATCACCCGGTGGACGGTGGAAACATTGAATAACAAAATTAAAAAGATTGGCAGTGCCGGTGTTGTGATGCCGTGAAAGACCTGGTAGGCTATCCACAGGGGTGAGGTGAAGTATTCAGCCACGGGGACACAACGCCATCGATCTACTGCAAAGTAATATGGAATGGCCGGGGCACAACACGCCGCACTCACTGTTACTACCACCACAGCCGCTGTTCTCTCGGTGCAATATCGGTTCCGCAGCTTCTCACAGCAGATGGCGACGCACCGATCGAACGTGAAAGCTACCGTCAGCCAAACGGAGCAGTCCCTGGTTGCGACACTCACGACAAGTAGCACAGAACACACCGGCGTTACGACCAAGAAATGAGCAAACAAATAGATATAGTTTATCCTCTCTAATATAAGAACAGCGATCACCACCATCAGATCGGCTGCCGCCATGGCCACAAGGTAGAGAGTGATGCATTTGGACAGCC